>NC_052944.1:102517722-102817722 GCF_013358895.1 Oreochromis aureus | reverse complement strand
TAAAACATCATTTGTTGGGGAAATTTAGGTGTAAATGCATCCATACAGGCGAGACAGAGGCAGACCAGGCAGTGAAGAAAACAATGCAAACATTGGAAATATTAAAACGGAAATATGGGATTAATATAACATACAATTAGGGAAAATTGAAGGAACACAATGTAAATTATACTGTAAAGTCATTAAAACAGCATAACCTGATTAAAAGAAACATGTAATTGGGTAGGATGGTGATGATGATGATGATAATAATAATATTAAAAAACATGTACAAGATGGGCATGTATACTTGTACCCAGAATTTAACAACTATAAAATTGTGGCATGCCAGTACCTTACCCCATCCATTATATCCACACTTTCAGAAAAGGATATGGTCAATATCTTTACAAATACTATCTAAACTTAAACAGATAGCATAAGTTAAACGGGATATTCCCTCTGCGCTCTCCTAGAGTGAATACATCAAATTAAACAAATAAGTAGTCTATGGCAGCGGTCCCCAACCTTTTTTGCGCCACGGACCGGTTTATGCCCGACAATATTTTCACGGACCGGCAATGAGGTGTCGCGGATGAATACAACAAAATAAAACTAGTGCCGGTACCGAAAAAAAGAAGATTTATTCATAACACACGTGAAAAGACCCAGGAAAACCGAGTTAACGATAAAAACGATAACAAAATAACGTTGAAAACCGATAAAAACCCTGAAAACCATACATTTCACACCTGAGCCTCAACTCTCGCGGCCCGGTACCAAACGACTCACGGACCGGTACCGGTCCGAGGCCCGGGGGTTGGGGACCGCTGGTCTATGGCATTTAAAAGTGGTTACCTACAATTCTGAAATGCTAATACTAATTCTTATTGATGATGATATTGTATTTGAAATCCTGGTGTAACACTGAACCCGACATCATAAAATGATTACCCTTGTAATGTCAGGGAGCTACAACCAAGGAGGGAAAATATTACTATCTCACCCCTTGTATCCAATTACATAACAGCAGTGCTTGGTAAAGGTGTTGAATTAGCTGGGTCGCTCAGTTTGGGGAAAATTGTGGGTAGCCTGCAAGGGCCTCAACTTCTCCATTCCCACAATGTGCAACAAATGGGCACAGCTGATCTTCAAGAGTGGAACATCGGCCAATTACTTCCAACTTTAACGTATTTTTGCAAAAATATTCTTAAAATTGTCTCTTTACACAGATCATAATGATACAAGATGGCACTTGTGTAATTTCCTATAAATTCAATAAATCTAAATAATTGTTACCAACCCGGTAAATCCTGAAAAATGTTTTAACAGCTGTGTTAAATTAAACTTCATACTGACACATGCTGGAAAGTGCATTCATGAGACAATTTTTTTATGCCTTCTAGAGCAGTAGCAATCAAAGATTTTAAGGATTCTTTTACATTTTTTAAAAACACTTTGATTAAGGCATAAGTTGTTTGTTATCATCAGATCTAAGTTTGTTTAAAGCTTCGAATGTTTTGAGGTACTTTTCTTTGTTTTCAGGGTTCGTGGCAACCACGGATGGGAAAATGTGGAGGTTGCACGGCTGATGTTTACTGTTCGTGGCACAGGAAGAGGCAGTTTCATTTCAGGGAATGAGTGTGCACAATCAAAGGTTTGTTCTCATAAAATACTGTCAACCTCAAATGTTTCTGACATAAGATGGAAGGTGTTGCAGCTTTATTTCCATTATTTAAAAATACATAAACATTTAAAGGGTATAGTTTTATGAAAAAAGTTTTATAGTAAAATGTCTTTAGAGAACAGTGCCCTATCCAGCAGGATATATTGTCTGATATGTGTCAGGTGTTTTTTTGTTTTTTTGTTGTTGTTGTTGTTGTTTCTTTCAATTTCCATTATTTACCCCTCAAGGAAGAAAATATTGGACAGGTCCTACAAACCCCAAAGAGCCTTCAGGACTCTGCCCTATTTTTAGTTATTCACACTCCTTTCCAGTCTGTTACTTCATTCTCTGAATGTTCATTCTGTGTTAATGGTCTGGTTGTCATCTCATGTATTGCCACTGATCATTACAACCCTTTTGGCACCTTTTAAGTGATATGCCTGGGTCCTTCCTACATGCCCTGATAATGTATTATTACTGTTGTCATGCACACATTTCATGTAGGGTTAGAAACAAGCAGGGAATTTCTCATACACACCAAAGAAAGGCCATACCTAATTAAATATTTTTTATATATTATTTCAGAATAGAGCGACTGTGGAGAGACCTCTGGGTGGCCGTTGCATGCATTTACTACGATGTTCTTCACAACCTTGAGGAAGAAGGCCTTCTTGACATTTCAAATGCTGCACACCTCTTTTGCTGCCATTACATCTTTATTCCTCGACTGGAGGATGATTTTAATACACTTTGCAGTGGATGGGACAACCATCCACTGCGAACAGAAAACAACATGAGTCCCAACCAGCTGTGGGAGTTGGGTCACAGATATCACCCTGTTCCTGTTCCAGAAAACACACAGGTAAAGGTGCACATTTTTAGTACTCATTGATTCTCTTACAGAGAATGTGATGATTTTATGGATAATTAAAGTCAGTCATATATCCACAAACACAACAAGCTGAAAGTCAGTGATGCTGCTCGGTTTGCAGTCCTGAATATGACGGCACAAGCAGGATTCACTGCACTGTTAATGTTAGCTATGTTATATTGCTGCCTCTGTTCGGTGGTGTCGAGCCAAACGGACTTTAACGTGTGTTTGAACGAGCTGACGGTTCACTCGTTAAGCTGAAAGAAAGATGCTTTAATCACAGGAGTCACACATGTGTCCACTGTACCATCTGGGAACTCTTCTTGTTTAGCACTTTTCGTAATAACACAAACACTAAATCCTCCTTCTCTTGTGCTGTTTTGTAGCAGTGTATACACCTGAGACTGTCACCTGTCTGTCTGTCCTGCACTCTCTCTCTGTTTCTTTTTCTCTCTGATTGTGTAATAAAAGTATGAACATGTATTTATAAGTTACACTTGTGTTTGAATCCTGCAGCTTATCACACATTTGATTTCCATGTGTGACAACTGCAAGTGTCCAGAGTGAGGACAGACTGAGGGACCCACTGCTGCACATCATCTGTGAGGCTTTGCACCCTGATGATCCACCAGGACAAACTCAGCAGTGTGTGAGGAAGAGGAGGAGGAAGAGCCAGCAGCAGCTGACAGATGGAGAGAATAGACAGACTGTTCCCTGTTTGTGAAGGACTGCTAGGAAAGTTTAACATAACTAATTGTCTGTCCTGAATCAGTCTTATTAGGTAATGTTCAAATAATGTTATCATCCCAGTGTTTTCAGTGTGGGAGAAAGTACTCAGGGCCTTCAAGTTACACACTATGAAAGGCAGCAACAAGTTTAATGTTCAGAAACCTAAAGTATGTATCAGCAGCAGAACGGAGCTAAAAATAAATGTTTGTTTCAGTTCTATGAAGCTTTGAGTATTTTGGATTAGTAGTCCTGCTGTGTTTGTTGCATCACATTGCTATAATTGTTTATATGCTTTATATATTTTGAGCTAAGTTGATCTATAGTGTTACATCATATTCTATAAGGATGTTATGTGTTTGTTTACTTTCTGCCCAGTTTGACCCATTTAGCAGAAGTCAGCCTGTTTAAGGCTCTGATATCTATTCTGTGTGACTTAAAGCAGTTATGACATGGTCTGATTTTCTCACCCAATAAAGGAATATTTCATATATCAGTCTACTCTTTGTTTATTAGAAACAGTTTTCACAGCTCGTACATTTTCTTTTTACACATATATGTAAGCATTGAGCCAAATTTAGTAATGCCAACATATTAAATGAACAGCATTTGTCTCTTATATATAATACATCTGTATACACACTGTCAAAGATACTCGTCTTTGAGTGAAGATTTAAGGTGATAGGACTTATAAATAACTGGAACTTGAATCTTTACTGGAGCTCAGTATTTGACACAGAGTTCACTCACATGAATTTCACTCACATGTGCTGTACCAGTGTACCTGCACATGTGATGTGACAATAGAAGTGATTTGATTTGAGAGTTCAAACTAAGGGCTGTAATAACTTATAATGATTAATATAATAACTATAATATTGGCCATATCATATTTACACTGACTTTAGTCTCATGAACAACATTGGCTAATTGTTGTTTACTAGCTAATCTTAAATGACTGTTCAGTACAGATATGAAGTCCAACAAACATGTTTTACAGTCCCGTGGTCTCAGCCTCAGATACTTATTAAATCACACAAAGCTCATGTAGAAACAAACACACGAACAAAATATGTTCTCCTTCATTTCTGTCAAACAAAGCTGTATGAAACGTTTCCAGCGGTTGGTGTTATGGTTGCTAGGCAACCTGGGAAGCGCGACGGAGGCTAGACCGTCCCATTTCACAAGCCTTGCACTTCCGGACTTAGCGGTCTTTGAGTACGCGGCCCTTGAGGATCGTTGAGGCTGCGTACTTTAAGGCTGCAGACCCTGAATTGGGATGCAGACCCTGAATTGGGATGCAGACCCTGAATTGGGATACAGCCTTAATCCCTCACCTCTAAACAGCTATCTTCTAGGAGACACACTGCTGGCTAAGGGTGTCATGTGATCAAACAGCCTAATTTAATTGGCTGAGAGCCGCTCGACTCGATCTAGTGCTGATTGCTCTGGCTTGGGTCATTTAAGGTCATCACTTTTGCAGTTGAATTTTTGCAGGTGAATTTTTGCAGGTGAATTTTTTGCAGGTGAATTTTTGCAGGTGAATTTTTTGCAGGTGAATTTTTGCAGGTGAATATTTTTTGCAGGGAAATTTGGAGGATAAAAATTCAGTGTTATAAATTCAATGTCTAAAAATAGTTGGATTCTGATGATACTATATTTCTTCCATATTTCACAGTCATAACATTTCCATCAATCAATCAATCAATCAATCAGTCAGTCAGTCAGTCAGTCAGTCAGTCAATCGATCAGTTGAGCAATGTGTTTATAACCCCATTTAAAAACAACACAGGTTCACCAAAGTGCTGTACATAATAAAAAATTAGATCAAACAAACACAAAGAACAGAACAAAACTCAGTGACAATTAAAAGCTAGAGATTAAAAATGTATTTTCAAATGGGTTTTAAAAATTTAAAGTGTTGGAGAGATCCTAATTTCAAGAGGCAGACTGTTCCAAAGTTTGGGTGCAGCAATCTCAAAGGCCCGATCTCCTCTGTTTTTTACCCTGCTTCTTGGGACAACTAGAAGCAATTTATCAGCTGACCTGAGAGTTCTATTGGGAGTATTTGTAGTTAACAGATCAGAGAGGTATGACGGAGCTAATCCATTTAGAGATTTAAAAAGAAGCAATAAAATCTTAAAATCAATTCTACAACGTACTGGAAGCCAGTCTAAATGAGCGAAGACTTGGGAAATATGGTCATGTTTAAGAGTGCCTGTCAGGAGTCGAGCTGCAGCATTTTGATCAAGCTGAAGACAAGAGAACAGAGCCTGGCTCATTCCAAAATAAAGACTGTTACAGTAGTCAAGCCTGGGTGGAATAAATGCATGTATTACTTTCTCAAAGTCAGCAAATGACAAAATGTTCTTAGTTTTTGCAAGTGCCCTGAGCTGGAAGAAGCTGGCTTTTACAAAAGAATTTATGCGTTTCTAAAATGAAAAGCTGCTGTCAAAGAACACTCCCAGATTCTTTGCAAAGGGATTTCTGGACTTTTCCAGAGGACCAAGGTCATCCTTAAGAGAAGGGCGAGGGTCAGAAGGTCCAAATAGTAAAATCTCAGTTTTTGGTTGTTTACATTCCAAAAATGTAATGAAAATCACGATGGAATGTCATCAAGGCAGTCTAGCAACACTTTCAGAGAGTCCGTAGAATTCTTTTTAAGAGGAAAGTAAATTTCCTCCTTTATGTTCCTATGTTTCACACTCTAGTGGCGAGTCAGGGTCGTAGCGTTACTCTCAGTTTCCTGTTTTACTTTGATAATCCTTGTCCCATGTTTCTGGTTTCAGTGTTGCTTCCCCATGTCTCATCATGCCTGCATTGTCCCAGTTGTATTTCCGTCCTGTCTCACATTTCCTTATTACGCCAGTATGTATTTAAGCCCTGTGTTTTTCCCTGCCCGTTGTCACATCCTCTGTGTTAACTGTGTGTTCATCCCTCCTCCTGTGTCGTCAGGTTATGACATGCCACGCCATGAAATTCCAGTTTAGGTCAACCCTACGAGGTTGAGTTTTGTTTTTGTTTTATACTCATGTGTTGTCTTGCTAAGTTTGTTTTGGTAACAAATAAAGCTGCTGCCTTGAGTTTAATACTTCATCTCTGAGTCCTGCGTTTCGGTCCAACCACTGCCTGCCACTCAGCTCACCATGACAGACCTGGCATACGTAGACCAGGTAGGTTGGATTCTTTAAAGGATATTGCCCCTGAATTTGGACACAGCCTGTGTCTGCATATTAGCCTGTTTAAGCATGGGAAGTAGTTTCTAGTTTCATCAAGTTTGTCAACTTCCTGTGGTAGCTGTCATGTGAGTGTTAGTGGCTCAGACAGGTCTTAAAAAAACAGGAAGTGGGGTTGCTAAGCAGTTGCTATGTTTCTGATGTCATACAGACCAGAATGAGGTGGATTATAAACCAGAGAAACCTCAGACTGTCTTTCCTGCTCAGCTCAAATGTCATCTTTCTGCCACCTGTTTACTGAGTGTTTTATGTCTTAGAGGTATTACACAATCCCCTCTAATACAGTGGCTTGCAAAAGTATTCGGCCCTCTTGAACTTTTCCACATTTTGTCACATTACAGCCACAAATATGAATCAATTTTATTGGAATTCCACGTGAAAGACCAATACAAAGTGGTGTACACTTGAGAAGTGGAACGAAAATCATACATGATTCCAAACATTTTTTACAAATAAATAACTGAAAAGTGGAGTGACCGTAATTATTCACCCCCCTTTGGTCTGAGTGCAGTCAGTTGCCCATAGACATTGCCTGATGAGTGCTAATGACTAAATAGAGTGCACCTGTGTGTAATCTAATGTCAGTACAAATACAGCTGCTCTGTGACGGCCTCAGAGGTTGTCTAAGAGAATATTGGGAGCAACAACACCATGAAGTCCAAAGAACACACCAGACAGGTCAGGGATAAAGTTATTGAGAAATTTAAAGCAGGCTTAGGCTACAAAAAGATTTCCCAAGCCTTGAACATCCCACAGAGCACTGTTCAAGCCATCATTCAGAAATGGAAGGAGTATGGCACAACTGTAAACCTACCAAGACAAGGCCGTCCACTTAAACTCACAGGCTGAACAAGGAGAGTGCTGATCAGAAATGCAGCCAAGAGGCCCATGGTGACTCTGGACGAGCTGCAGAGATCTACAGCTCAGGTGGGGGAATCTGTCCATAGGACAACTATTAGTCGTGCACTGCACAAAGTTGGCCTTTATGGAAGAGTGGCAAGAAGAAAGCCATTGTTAACAGAAAACCATAAGAAGTCCCGTTTGCAGTTTGCCACAAGCCATGTGGGGGACACAGCAAACATATGAAAGAAGGTGCTCTGGTCAGATGAGACCAAAATGAAACTTTTTGGCCAAAATGCAAAACGCTATGTGTGGCGGAAAAACTAACACTGCACATCATGGGTGATCGTGGCTCAAGAGTTGGGAGTTCGCCTTGTAATCGGAAGGTTGCTGGCTTGGACAGTCTCGGTCGTTGTGTCCTTGGGCAAGACATTTCACCCATTGCCTACTGGTGGTGGTCAGAGGGCCCGGTGGTGCCAGTGTCCGGCAGCCTCGCCTCTGTCAGTGCGCCCCAGGGTGGCTGTGGCTACAATGTAGATTGCCATCACCAGTGTGTGAATGTGTGTGTGAATGGGTGGATGACTGGATGTGTAAGGGTCCTCAGGGACTAGTAAAGCGCTATGCAAATACAGGCCATTTACCATTTACCATCTTCTTGCAAGCATTTTAGTTGCTTTGGGCCAGGGGTGGCCAACCAGTCAGAGACCAAGAGCCACTTTTTTTTACCGTGTTACCGCAAAGAGCCACATCATATGCATGGGCACACATGAACATCACCCATCCTGCGGTGACACCCTCACGACCAAGCAATTGATGATCGGGAGCAGGTCGTGAGGTGTTAATCACTTCTCGTTACCCCACGTACACTACACGATGAAGGCCAAAATCGGGCCGATCGCCAAAACGGTTGCACGACTCAAAAATTGGCTCAAAATGGGCCAAAAATCGCACAGTGTGAGCCCGGCATAAGAGCCGCATGAAACCAGGCAAACCAGGCTCGAGAGCCGCGGGTTGGCCACCCCTGCTTTGGGCCCTGATTCATAACAAGTTTGCTGCGTAAACCTAGCCTTTTTTGGTACTACTTCTTTTAGTAATTCATCAATTTGGTTTCTAATATTTCTTCTAGAATTAATGAATTTTTATATTGTTTGTGCTCCTTCTCAAAACATGTAAGTTTTTCTATTAAGTTTTTATATAAAGCCACTCGCACCTTTTTTTTTGCTGCTGTTAGAGCTATTAATTTTCCCCATAAAACTGCTTTTAGTCATCTGAAAGTATGATTGGGCTCACATCTCCAGTATCATTGTCTTCTATACACATTTTAATGTCCTCTTTGATTTTCTTAACATTTTCATCCTTATTTAGAATACTCAAATGAAGTCTCGATGCTGTACATATTTTCCTATTGTTAAGGCTGAGTTCTAGACTAATCAATCTGTAATCCGAGATATCGGCCACCCCAATTCTACATTCTACAACATTATGAATTTCTTCAGTATTAATTAGAAAATAATCAATTCATGAATATGTAGCGTGAGTGACAGAATAATGAGTATAGTCCCTAGTTTGAAGGAGTGTTCTCCAAACATCTATCAATCCTCCTGTAATATTGTGTTCATAAAGTTTGTTTACATGTTTGGCGATGTTTACATGTTGCAACACTGGTTGTATCAATGTTCCGATTTAACACAACATTGCAGTCCCCTGCACATACCACTACTTCAGATTCTTGTGTCACTAAATTGAATAAATCTTTGAAAACACAACACATGATTAGTTTCTTTTCCAATTTCCCTTTAATGAATATCTACCTTCCTTATCAGACACCTCTCTATAACATTCAAATTGGACAGAATTTGCTATTAAAATAGCAACTCCTCTTTTCTGACTTTGCTTTAATGCATGTTTTTATAGCCAAATCTTTTCAATTTTTCATGCTCCTGTGGAGGCCGATGAGTCTCCTGCAAGAATATTACCTGTGCATTCTCTTTTTTAACTTTTGCTACCACTTTACTTCATTTGACTGGGTTATTCAATCCATTCACATTTAGTGAAACCAGTTTAATATTATTAAAGGGCATCTGCAACTGGGGGTCGTAATTCTCCAGACAACAAAAAATTATGGCGTGAACATTTGGGCAACTACCATAGAACAATACCACAATGAAGGAAAAGAAAACAAATCCTATAAGATCCGACTTCCATGTCTGAATACCTCAAACCCTGAGTCCCCGTTGGCAGGCTGAGGACATACGTAATGTTTCACGCACCCAAAAGTCTAACGACCTCTGGCAGCAATAATTAAGGTCAAAGCGAAGTCTATTTATTTGTATTAAACTGTTCAGTGAGGCACTCTTTTTAAAAATTTATTGTCGCTCTCAAGTATGAAAATAAATTGACACTCTCAAGTATAGAAATCAATTGTCACTATCAAGTATGTAAATAAAGTAACTTCGATAGTCAGTAGTTTGAAACTCGTAGCTCTAAACTTAAAAGTCTCAGCATAAGCGTACTCAATACCAGGGGCGATTTGGGGCAAAGCACCCCCAAAAATTTCTTACTGTTTTTGACAATATTTGCTGTTTGTGTGACACACTACTAAAAATATAAAAAATATAAAAAGTACTTAATTGAGATGGAACATTTTAAATGGTAAATGGTAAATGGCCTGCATTTGTATAGTGCTTTACTCAGTCCCTAAGGACCCCAAAGCGCTTTACACTACATTCAGTCATTCACCCATTCACACACACATTCACACACTGGCAATGGCAAGCTACATTGTAACCACAGCTGCCCTGGGGCGCACTGACAGAGGCGAGGCTGCCGGACACTGGCGCCACCGGGCCCTCTGACCACCACCAGTATTTTAACAACAAAAGTATACATAACCCCTCCCAAAATGGTTTGTTCCAGCTCGCCTCTCCCCTGCTCTGGCTCTAGCGCCGTTGCTGCCAGAGCAATGGTGGCTGAGACGCAGCGGAGCAGAGGCGTAAGTGCCTGGCTTAAAACAGGACATATTAACTGCATTTAACCTTCAGTTAGTCTTTATATAGTTAGTTAGGGGTCAGGCCATGTTTCTTTTTAGCTGAAAAACATTACATCCAGGTAACCTGCAGTGTTGAAAACGTGTTTCCCGACTATGTTTGCTGCCCTACAATCTGTCCAGTCTGTAGTAAAATCAGCGATATTTGACCGTCCTGTTGCTCCCATTGAAATTTATGCAGCCTATTTAAAATCTAAAACTTAACATTGTCTGTAGCCTACTGCTGTTACCACTGTCCTGTTTGAAATGTAATGAGAGAAACTGGTTATTTTGTCATTTGTGCATGTGGCGATATTCAACCCAAGGTACTAACTAGCTAACTGACTGGATGCCCATTAATCTTATAACTCCTGTTGTGTGTGTGTGTGTGTGTGTGTGTGTGTGTGTGTGTGTGTGTGTGTGTGTGTGTGTGTGTGTGTGTACGTACAGAGAGACAGCCAGGTTCATAATGGATATGAGGAGGTTTTTTCAAAAACAGGAGCCACATTCAGGTAAAAGTGTAAGATCAAATGATCCGTCAATAAAGGATAATGTTGGATCAGTAGGGATGGGTATTGATAAGATTTTCACAATTCCGATTCCATTTTCGATTCTGTTTAACGATTCGATTCTTTATCGATTCTCTTATCGATTCTTTTTTTTAAAAAGAGAACACTAAGGTCGATTAGCTTAGAACTTTGTTTTATATCTTCTCTTTGAACAAGATAGAAATTTAGGAGTAACATGGCCTTACAAACCCAACAGTGAGATCTTAAGAGGTCCACAGCCTACGGCTCTTCAATGGGGTGTCACAGGGTCCCCAGGAAAAAAAAAAATTGTAAATGTAAAATAATAAAATAAATATTCTTCTGTAGCAATAACAAAGTATAACATAAATTATTCTGTAGCAATTACACAAGAATATCCAGTAATGTCCCTGCCTACAATTAAACACATTCACTTACAGAACATCGAGGGCATCTGCTGTGGCAAATGGGTGCAAGCCTTTGACCACAAACTTAGTCACATTCGTCTATCCTGGCCTGAAAGGAGACGCTAACGGTAGACTGCAGCGAGAACTGCCAGCCAGACTCTGTCTGTCTCTCTCATCATGGTCACCTAAATGCAGCACACAGTAATGGCAGGTTTTGTAATAAGGCAGATCGCGCTAACATAATATGCACTGTTAGTTGATTATTTACCTGGCGCATTAACGGGAGAGGACGTGCAAACGTTACCGCTGCTGCTGAGTTGAGATTCATGAGTCCGGAGCGGAATTAAAAACACGACATTCATTTAAGGTTATCGCGTGTTTTGTGAGCAAATGCTTTTGCATATTCGTAGTGTTTCCTCCTTTAAATGAAACAGCTACTTCACAAGTATTGCAAGTTGCCCTGTTGTCATCCGTTCTCGTAAAGTATAACCAAACTTTTGAGCATTTGAGCCGCTTAGGCGCCGTGTTTCCTGCCAGGTAAATGACGCTCCGCAACGTGGTGACGTCATTCGGGGCGACTGGAATCGATAAGGTAATCGTTTGCAAAAATGGCAAACAATTTCAAGGAATTGAAACAGTGGGAACCGGTTCTCAACAAGAACCGGTTTTCGATTTCCATCCCTATGGATCAGTGTTTCAATATTTATATCCTTTATTCGATGTATATGTGGTTTGGTTATTTGCCTTTTGGTTGAATGTACACTGAGAGAGGTTTTTTATTAGTGCTCTTAATAGTATTTTTTTAATCTAATTGAATACAATCTATTTGTGTATGATTGTCAGTCCAAAGGGGGAGAGAGGAAAGAGGAGAACATGAGGAGAAAGTACAAGGTCAGGAAGAACCAGGTAAGAAAACAGACAGGGAATAGTGACAGGCAAAACAGAAACTGTTAAACTGGCAAAGAAAAAAACAACAACAACTAATTTTATTCATACAATCTGGAAGTTGTGTTCTCCCTATATTAAAGCTGCTATACAGGGAGTGCAGAATTATTAGGCAAGTTGTATTTTTGAGGAATAATTTTATTATTGAACAACAACCATGTTCTCAATGAACCTAAAAAACACATTAATATCAAAGCTGAATGTTTTTGGAAGTAGTTTTTAGTTTGTTTTAGTTTTAGCTATTTTAGGGGATATCTGTGTGTGCAGGTGACTATTACTGTGCATAATTATTAGGCAACTTAACAAAAACAAATATATACCCATTTCAGTTATTTATTTTTACAGTGAAACCAATATAACATCTCCACATTCACAAATATACATTTCTGACATTCAAAAACAAAACAAAAACAAATCAGCGACCAATATAGCCACCTTTCTTTGCAAGGACACTCAAAAGCCTGCCATCCATGGATTCTGTCAGTGTTTTGATCTGTTCACCATCAACATTGCGTGCAGCAGCAACCACAGCCTCCCAGACACTGTTCAGAGAGGTGTACTGTTTTCCCTCCTTGTAAATCTCACATTTGATGATGGACCACAGGTTCTCAATGGGGTTCAGATCAGGTGAACAAGGAGGCCATGTTATTAGTTTTTCTTCTTTTATACCCTTTCTTGCCAGCCACGCTGTGGAGTACTTGGGCGCGTGTGATGGAGCATTGTCCTGCATGAAAATCATGTTTTTCTTGAAGGATGCAGACTTCTTCCTGTACCACTGCTTGAAGAAGGTGTCTTCCAGAAACTGGCAGTAGGACTGGGAGTTGAGCTTGACTCCATCCTCAACCCGAAAAGGCCCCACAAGCTCATCTTTGATGTTACCAGCCCAAACCAGTACTCCACCTCCACCTTGCTGGCGTCTGAGTGGGACTGGAGCTCTCTGCCCTTTACCAATCCAGCCACGGGCCCATCCATCTGGCCCATCAAGACTCACTCTCATTTCATCAGTCCATAAAACCTTAGAAAAATCAGTCTTGAGATATTTCTTGGCCCAGTCTTAACGTTTCAGCTTGTGTGTCTTGTTCAGTGGTGGTCGTCTTTCAGCCTTTCTTACCTTGGCCATGTCTCTGAGTATTGCACACCTTGTGCTTTTGGGCACTCCAGTGATGTTGCAGCTCTGAAATATGGCCAAACTGGTGGCAAGTGGCATCTTGGCAGCTGCACGCTTGACTTTTCTCAGTTCATGGGCAGTTATTTTGCGCCTTGGTTTTTCCACACGCTTCTTGCGACCCTGTTGACTATTTTGAATGAAACGCTTGATTGTTCGATGATCACGCTTCAGAAGCTTTGCAATTTTAAGACTGCTGCATCCCTCTGCAAGATATCTCACTATTTTTGACTTTTCTGAGCCTGTCAAGTCCTCCTTTTGACCCATTTTGCCAAAGGAAAGGAAGTTGCCTAATAATTATGCACACCTGATATAGGGTGTTGATGTCATTAGACCACACCCCTTCTCATTACAGAGATGCACATCACCTACTATGCTTAATTGGTAGTGGGCTTCCGAGCCTATACAGCTTGGAGTAAGACAACATGCATGAAGAGGATGATGTGGACAAAATACTCATTTGCCTAATAATTCTGCACTCCCTGTACACATTAAAAGTGAATCTCTGTCCAAAAATGCACTCAGTTTACTTTTTACTCACTGTGAGCATCATTCATTATTCTCCCCCAGTAATTATGGTTAGGATATGTTTATTTAAAAAAAAATTCCAATCCATTCTTCTTTGGCAGTAGTAGTCTTCAGCAGCATTTAAATAACCTTTATCAGATTTGATGGTTTTGTTACAGACCTTTCAAAAAAGTGTTTTGCTTTTCTTTCACAAATGTGGGGATTAAATTGTGTCCAATTGTACAAAACAGTGATGTCATGTTTTGTGACGAGGACCCAGGCACAGAGAGACTTGATGAATTTAAGAATCTTATGATTTAATAAAGAAATTTGCAGACTTGCACAGAAAGGGTAAAATTATGATGACTGATAATGGAGATGAAGACAACAGACGATGAGGACAGGGAGGAACAGGGGTTTAAATGTACCAAGGAGACAGCCAGAGGGAACTTGGGACAACTGGAGATATTTAAGGATGCAGGGACTAACCAAGACAGGGAAGAAGTCTCATCGTGATGTGTAAACTTTATCTTGCTTGTCTTGGAAGCTCTCTGGGTGCCCAGCACCCTCAAAGCTCTGATCCTAGAATCGCCCCTGCTCAATACCTTAAGTGACGTAGATGATATCCTCATCCTCTATGGAAGCATGAAAGCAGCATATATTGTCCCCTTGTCGTGTCAGTTCACTGCCATAGTGTAGCTCATGACAGATGCTCCATCTCTGGTCCCAAATCAGTTGGATCCGCTCCTGGCAGCTGCACGGTGTCCTATCTTTCTCAACTCAAGCACAGCTTCCCATGCATTGTCGTAGGTGCATACGCCCGTATCCCAGTGGATACGAATTTTGCCGAGCGGTGTTTGAAATCTGACGCCTTTTTCTTTCAATGCCCTTTTGATGCTTCCATACTCCCGACGCTTCTGGGCCACCTCTGTAGCATAGTCATGGTTGAATGATATATGCTGACCTTCGTACATAACTTTACCAGCCCAGGCTCTTTTTAAGAGCTCCTTGCGTGTTTATTCCTGGAAGTTTATTATTATTGACCTGGGCGGCGCGTTCTGAACAAGTTTTCCTGACAAAGCTCTGTGGGCTCATGATATGAGGCTATGGATACAATGTGTCTCTGCTTCCATTAGCTTGCGTTCAAGTGAGTTAGCTTTTTCGGTGTTTGCAGAAATACTCTGGTAGACTTCTGCTTTCAGTGATGCCAATTCAGCTCTCACGTCTTGTCTCAGCTCCTCTCTCATTTTTAGCATATCTTGCTTACTCTCAGTGTGAAATGTTTGCAGCTCCATCTTGATATCTTTTAGCATTGATCTAACGATCTTGGAATCCCGTTGTTGATGAGAGTTATCCATTTCCTTATCTTCTTGTTGTGCTTTTCATTTTGTGTGACTTTTGGTCTTCACACCCCAACTCATCCCAATCAGGATTCACGAATAAATGTTTATATTCTTGAATTTGGGTGGTTAATTGAAAAGATTTGCTGCCAGAACCCCGACTACACGTCCATCTTGGTTGCTCGCTCTTCAGACATGTTCTTAACATGATTCTCAAACAATAAGGTGGAATCTATAATAACACGAAGATGCTGAAGAAAAAAATCCACACACAATTTGAACTTCTTGATGTTGGTTGCTTTTGAGTGAACTGTGCCAATTTAGTTTTTTTGTTAAATTAAGTAATAGAATACCTTTTCGTGAATGCAGACCATTACTGTTTTCAGTATTTGTAAAACTTCAATATCAGACTCTGCCTGTGTAAAAAAACAAAACAAAAAAAACCCCAGCATTATCTGCACACAATTGGTTGTTGATGTTCTGACAAATATTTGGTAAATCATGAATTTTAAAAGAATACAACAGTGGTCCCAGTTTGGAACCTCAGGGAACGCCAACTTTAAAATCAGCGCAAGTAGATTTAACCCTCTGGGGTCCAAAGTATAATTGGCTGTTTCTAACTACTTTTGATTGTACCTCTGTATTTCACCTTTAAAACTGTTTATCTTGCAATATTTGGTCTCAAAAAAACAAAACAAAAGAAAGAACAATAAAAAGTGATGTTCTTCACTGTAAAAGCCACAAAAATTTTCATAACTTTAACTACAAATAGAAATTGTACATGTTTAAAAATTCTGCAAAAGTACAACTATGTAATAACTGTGCAACTTTTTACCTAAAAATGCAGCCAAGGCCTTGGGTGTTTTTTTTAATAAAACCATTTCAAACTATTTACAGAACAATCAGGTGTACTGCATTGAATACGAAGGCACACAAATGATTCGTGCCCCTCCAAAAAAATAGTTTGTGCCCACTATAAGACAGAGGAGAACAGCACAAGGATAAACCTGCAGGTCTGACAGCAGGAGGTGTATCACTCCTGTTTTTCATGTGGAGACAGTGTTTACACTGAAATCTGCCTTTGGTGGCTTCAAGGCAGCAACTAAGACATTCACTAGTAGAACTGACACACAAAACAAAACAACAACTACAGTACACACTAACTACAGCCTTCAAACATGCCAAACATCACAAATCTCTCACATCTCAAAACTCTCTCTCCCTCTTTCTTTCACTCTCTCTCTCTCTCTCAGTGGTGTCACTCCTAAAACTTCCCCCTC
The DNA here is from genome assembly GCF_013358895.1 of Oreochromis aureus. Classification (NCBI taxonomy): domain Eukaryota; kingdom Metazoa; phylum Chordata; class Actinopteri; order Cichliformes; family Cichlidae; genus Oreochromis; species Oreochromis aureus. Next base: position 102,801,208 of record NC_052944.1, on the reverse strand, counting down.
TTCCCAAACAAACTGATTCCATGTTGCCATATCATTTTTTGATTGGTCGACACAATACATTTTTCTACCAGTAGGGAAGGGGTGTTTTTTTTCTTTTTCTTTTTTTCACTCCTAAGCAGAGAGTGCTTGCTAGCGCTGTCAGTAGAAAACACATTTTTTATTGTTTCTTCCCACTGTAAACACCACTGGCCTATCAACACAATTTAAAAACTGGTATATAGTTTGAAGACCACACTGTCAACATAAGTTGAAATGGAGACTCTGGGTCGCTGCATATTGTTACTGTGTCGTCTTAAATTGATCATATGAACTGGACATGCCAGCATGTCCGTCAACCCCAGAAGTTTGATACAGAGTCAAACGGATTCACAACGGAGTCCTTTTTCCTTCAAACTACAAACATCCAGGACAAGAAACGTGTCTGTAAAGAGCAGTTAAAACTTCAGGAACTGAAGGAAAAAACACTCAACTCAAAGCTTCAAAAAACCAAAATATGAACTGTGTGTGTCTGTTGCCACCTTTTATATACAGACTGTAGATTATCTATAGTGGAAAACACACAATGAGAAACCTTAAAAGGAGGAAGTGTTTTTAAAGGTCGGCCTCGTTGTTCCAGCTGTGAGTCCCTTACTATGAACTATGGAGCAGCAGATTTGTGCTGGAACTAAGATGCACACAGCTGATGTTAGCCAGGAAAACATTACACACTGCTTCACTTACCTTCACATAGAGCTTCACAAGGAGATGTTCAGCATCGATCACAAAAACCAAGGGAAAGAGAAACTTCAAGCAGGAAGAAAACACCCAGGGAGGTGTCCACAGACCAACATCACAGCAGTGGTGTGTGGTAACTTTTACAGAAAGGCAAACCGTGATGACACCCACACCACTCTCACAAAACAAAACCATCTTCCTCCATGATTGAGCGAGTTAACAAGAAACTAGATCTAATTTAAACACCGCTTGTGCTGCCTGACTGCTCTTTACATGGACGTCTTTACCAAAAACAGAGTACTGTACCATTATTAAATTAAATAAAATTAAATACAGATAAGAGGCAAATCCAGATTGTAGTGTGAATTGGTTGATAAAATAGTGCAAGTTAGAGCGCTGATGTAAACATCTGTGTTTGTTGGGAGCAGTTTTGATTGTATAGTCTGACAGCTGAAGGGAAGGACTTGCGGAAACGCTCCTTCATGCATCAAGGATGTAGCAGACTGTCACTGAAGGAACTCTGCAGTTCAACAACTTTTACATGCATGGGGTGGGACACCCAGGTCTGGTCGGAGCTGCTGATACTGGCTGCCAGCTGGGAGCAGCACCGGAAGAGAGAGAAACTTGTGCATAAATTTCACGTAAAAATGATTATTCTAGAGAAAATGTTCCCCATCAGTGTTAAAGTAATGAACATTGAGCTCATTTTATATGCATCATACTCTAATGCCCAATAGGCATCATATAATATTTTAAATGGACCAATTCTTATGTAGCACTTTTCTAATCTGCTAGAGCACTCAACATAATTTAAACAACAAGCTTCAGTAGTTTTCTTCTATGTTTAAGTGCTTCCATCTAACATTCATACTCTGATGGTTTCATCAAAGAACTTGTGGTTAGGATCGTGGCCAAGGATATTTGGTCTAAAATGGTGGTTGTTGAAGGAAGCGGCTCTAATGTAAGTAAGTAAGTAAGTAAGTAAAATTTATTTATATAGCACTTTTTAAGACAAAAAGCTGTTACAAAGTGCTTCACATGGGAATGAAGGCATGTCAAACAGACAGACAATATAGCAATATAAAGGAAGTATAAGAGCATATCAAACAAAGCAATAGTACAGTATAAATATAGAATAAAACAACATATTACACACTAACATTACCCAAATGCCTGTCTAAACAGATGTGTTTTAAGCTGTTTTTTAAAAGAAGCCACAGTGTCGATGGTGCGTAACGGGGAGGGTAAACTGTTCCACAGTATTGGAGCCAGGGTTTGAAAAGCGTGATCCCCCTTCGTTTTCAAACGAGTCCGTGGAATAGATAGAAGACCACTATCAGTGGATCTAAGAGTCCGCTTTGGAGAATAGGGTTGGAGAAGCTCCGAGATATAGGTGGGGGCCTCACCTTGTAGAGACATAAACGTAAAGGTGAGGATTTTAAACTTATATCTATACCCAACCGGAAGCCAGTGCAAGGATTTTAGTATAGGAATGATATGGGAAAATTTATTGCTGTGGGTTAAAAGCCTTGCTGCAGCATTTTGAACCACTTGGAGCCGATTTAGTGAGGCCTTAGATACACAGGAGAAGAGTGCATTACAATAGTCTAGCCGGGAGGAAATGAAGGTGTGGACAAGCATCTCCAGTTCAGTTGTGGAGACAATAGTCCTGAGTTTGGCAATATTTCTTAAATGAAAAAAGCAGGAGCGGGTCACGGATTTAATATGAGCATCAAAAGACAAAGATTGATCGAAAATTATCCCAAGATTCCGAGCAGTAGCTTTTATTGACGATGAAAAGGCACCCAGATGTTGACTAATTTGGGGCTTGATATTCTCTGGGGCAAGGATTAAGCACTCGGTCTTGTCTGCGTTCAGCTGCAAAAAATTGTTTGTCATCCAAAGATTAATTTACTTAAGACAGTCCATAAGAGTGGATAGCTTGTCTAATTCCCAAGGTTTAAAGGAGATGTCGTCTGCATACAAATGGTAGGAAATATTTTTGAAACCGCTAATGATCCGGCCTAAAGGAAGAATATATAGTGAAAATAACAGGGGGCTTAAAACCGAACCTTGTGGGACTCCACAAAGAAACTTAGCCACATCTGATCGGAAGTTTCCCACTGAGACTAAAAGCGTTCCATCATCCAGAAATGAGGTGAACCACTTTAGGACAGATCCAGATATCCTTACCATAAGATTTAAGCGATTGATTAAGATCTGATGGTCAACGGTATCAAAGGCTGAGCTAAGGTCCAGAAGAACTAGGACTGAGCAATCACCCCTGTCTGCAGCCATCAAGAGGTCGTTTGTGACTTTCAGGACAGCTGTTTCTGTAGAGTGTAACTTTCTAAAACCCGATTGAAATTTATCAAGAATATTATGCTTCTCCAGCGCTTTCTTTACTTGCAGCCAAACGACTTTTTCTAAGATTTTAGAGATAAAAGGAAGTTTTGAGATGGGCCTGAAGCTTGACTGAAGTGTTGGATCCAGGTTAGGCTTTTTCAACAAAGGTTGAATAACCCCCTGTTTAAAGCACCTGGGGACAGAGCCAGATAGCAAGGAACGGTTTATCAGCGTGACCACAGAGGGCCCGATGGTATCAAAAACTTTACAAAATAGATGAGTAGGTAAGACATCAGCTGAACTCGTTGAAGGTTTCAATTGGGTCAGTATTTCCAATAGATCTTTTAAAGAAACTGGGAGGAAAGATTCCATAATTATGGAGTGTGGAAGATCATGGTTGGTGGGGTTACCTGAGGGAGTTATGTTACCTCTTAGGCAACTAATCTTATCTTGAAAAAATTTTAAAAATTCACTACAGTCCTTATCTGAAAAGACAGGTGTACATGGCGTTGGGGGGGAGACGATGCTACTCACTGTATCAAAGACAACTTTAGGATTTCTTTTTCCTACTGCAAGTAGTTGAGAGAAATAAGTGGCTCTTGAGTCTGTCACCATGTCATTAAAGGTAGATAATAGTTCTTTTAAGTGGAGCTTGTGAACCTCAAGTTTTGTGTTTTTCCACAGGCGCTCAGTTTTACGGCACATTCGCCTAAAGCTGCGGATAGCTTCTGTGAACCAGGGCGGGCATTTAACAGTGCTGCCTTTCCTGATTTTAAGAGGAGCCACTTTATCTAGAATTTTTTGACATTGCGAGTTGAAGGAGGCCACCTGCTGATCTATATCATCTGTTTCAGATAAATTGTTATCAAACAATTCCATAAATTCTTCTACCGCAGAGTCGTTAATTAATCGTGAATGCTTCATATAAACAGAGGGTAGAGTGTCACAGGTAAAAGAGAGATCAAATAAAAGATATTTATGATCACTAATAAAAATGTCTCTGCAATGAACTGGGCCGATATCCAGACCCAGTGATAAAATCAGGTCCAGGGTGTGGCCACCACTGTGTGTTGGCCCAGTCACATGTTGGGCAAGGTTAAAAGAGTCTAAGAGAGTGAGAAAATCAGAAGCAGCGTGACATGAACTGTCATCAACATGAAAATTAAAATCCCCCAGCAGAAGGATTCTTTCCAGCTTGATGGTGGAGGATAGAAAATCCCCAAACTCCACTAAGAAACTCCTGGCTAGTCCCGGTGGCCTATAGATTAAAATCACATAGAAGGGATGAGTCCTATTGATCTTCATCATCTGAATCTCAAAGGAGTTAAAGGAAGGGGTCTTTTCCAGCCGACAGAAAAAGGAGTTTCTAGCAATAACTGCCAACCCACCGCCACGTCCTGAAAGATGCGGTGTGGTTAAGCACTTACAGTCTGCTGGACACAGTTCATTAAAATGGACAAATTCCATATTCCGCTGCCAAGTTTCGATTAGGAACATAAAGTCCAAGTTATTCCAAATAAAAAGGTCGTTGAGAACAAATGCCTTATTTGAGATCAAACGGCAATTTAATAGGGCCATGTTAATCGGCGGTGCTGGAGCTTCACTATTTACACCCTGAGGGGCTTGGTGCAGGTTCACACTGCACACTCTTCGGGGTTTCTTACCGTTTAGTATAATCCGTGGGACAATGGGACGGTCACTCACATGGTCTGGGAAAACTGTTCTCAGACACGGCGTCCTGACGAAGCCCGTGCGGGGAAGCCGTGCATTTAGCTGGAGGTCCGTCTTAGCAAAAACATCCAATGTTGAGAGCTCCAAGCAGGACGTTAAATCAGCGGTACTCCTATATTTCCGTAATCTCACTTGGATGCCCGCTCTCCTTCCTCGTCTTCTCTGATGGTGATTTGTCCGGGAACGGCGGCTCCGGTTTTTCCCTGACACAGGCAAGCAAGGGACGTAATGGGCAACAGCTGATCGCCCAAAAGGTGGAGGGAAGCCTCGAAAATGTTTCCAGGTTTCATCCATAGATTCCATAATTGATTTAATCCGAAGTAAAGTGTGGCGATCGTAAACATAGGTAGCTGTAATCTCATCCACAGACAGCAGCAGAATAGGTAATGCAACATAAAACAGAAGAACACAGAGTTTGACAGCGGCATTGCTGATCACAGGTGCCATCTAATGTGGGTAGTTAGCCGCAGAGGCTGCTAATAATCACAGGGCTATTGGCTACCAGTGAAACTACTGGAGGATACTGGGACAGTAAGCCAATTTCTATCTTAGCACATTTGCACCGCTATGTGTTTGGGTTTTTTTGTTTCTGTTTTTTTGTTTTTTTTGTTTTCTTTTGCAGCTCTTTCAGTGAATTTTAGTCAGAGTGTGGTGAATCTTGGGTTTTTTTAATCAGTGATAGCTCTGGAAGCTAACTAGCCTTTCTTTAGCTGGTTACATGAAGTCTGGAGAATTTGTGGTTAGGTTTTGTTTGTTTGCATTTACGTAACTCCTTTTCATCACTTGTTTTAGCTTGGTTTGGTGGTTGTAGAAATGGTTTATATGAGATTGTAGCTAAGATTCAGAGGTTTCTGTATATACCACACATGTCGGGACTTATGTTTCTGACCCAGTCTTATAACTGATTGAATGCTGGTACCTGGGTCATAGGGGGCTTAACTATTTAAAAGGCTTAATCATTGTGCCACATGGATCACTGTGAATATCTATTAATTAAAAATGAAAGTGGAGTGTTGGTGAAACATCTGGGTAAACACATTACATTCAGTAATGCTCATACATGCTTATCCAAATTGGTACGTTCTCGACCTAGGAATAAATTCAACACAACATGAAATGTGACACCCCCACAGTCCAACACCACCCAAGACAGACCCAAAACTATGCCAGAATAACAAACAAAAAATCCCTAAAGGTCCCTAAGCTTCCCTATCAGAAAGAAGTAAACCAAAAAAACAATTTGCTTACCTAATGCTCTACTTAAAAAAATAGTAGAAAACTGAGTCAACAGCAAAGGCTTCTCACTCCTACCAGGCTGCTCACCTACCACTCGACATGACCCCATGGGACCAGGGACTCCCTCATCCAGCTGCAGCCCAGCCTCCGGCTTTTCTGCTCCGCTTCCACAGACTACTTTCCCGAGAAAATACTCCGTGGACATAGAAATTGAAAAACTCACAATAACAAGTTAACCAGGATGGGATTAAAGAAGAGTGGCGTGAGAGCCAGACTAAAGAGGGAGACACACAAACAACGAGCACTCCCGTCCATTATCCTTGCTAATGTGCGGTCTCTCTGCTCCAAGCTGGACGAGCTGCAAGCCTGCGTCAACTACCTGCATGAGTACAGAACTGCCTCCGTTTTGGCATTCACAGAATAGTGGTCAAACATCAGCGACAACGACAGCGCGCTGCACATTGATGGCTTTTCACAACCTCTTTGTCTTGACAGAGAACGCACGCAGAGGAAGCAACATGGCAGCGCCATGTGTCTGTATGTAAACAACAGCTAGTGCTGTACAGTCACTGTGAGGGAGAAGCTCTGCACTACAGACATCGACCTTTTGGCTGTTTCCCTGTGCCCCTACTATCTCCCCAGAGAATTCCCACAGCTTTTTATCATCTTGGTGTACATCCACCCCAGAGGAGACCCACCTTTGTCCCCAAAGCCAATCTGCTTTTTAACTCCAGCCGCTAAGAACATTTCCCACACCCATAAACATAAACTACACTCTTCTTATACTACCTTTTAGACACTTACAGTTATTTATTCACCTTTCGGTCACTTTAATTTTAAAACTGTGTAATTTTAAACTGTGTATATACTGTATATTCTGTGTATTTATTATTTCACTCCTAGTGCCTGTTCTTATAGTCCTTATCTTCAACGTATGCTGCTCAGTTGTTTGTAAATTGCCCCTTGGGGATAAATACAGTCTTCTGATTCTGAACTTCTAAGGAAAGGCAAACTGTGATGGTTCCCACTCCCAATACAGTCACAAAATAAACATCATCCTCCACTATTGAGCAATTTTTCAAAAAACTGGATCTCACTAAAACACGGCTTGTGCTGCTGTCAGTTCTCTACATGGACGTCTTCACCTTCACCTTACTAAAGACCTTTAAAATGTTCTTACTTCTATAGTAGCGATGGGAATTCTGTCTGTTTTTAGAGAACCAGCTCTTTTGGCTCGGCTCACTAAAAAGAGCCTGTCCTTTCGGCTTACAAGCTCTTCAGATTGTTTTGCTGCTTTAATAAATTTATTATCAACAACAATATAAAATTATGCACAAAATGAATTAGTAATGTAAAACAAAAAACACGTCTTTCATTTATATATGTTTATTGTATAAATTTTTTATTGCTTTTTTTATTCACTCCACATATAATGAAAAAAAATTAATTATAAAATACAAAAACAAGCAAGTTATAATTCAACATTAAACTATTTAGATTTTCAGCTTTTTCCTTTTTAAAACAAATTTAAACGAAACAAGACAAAACACTGCAAACCACAACACAAGAAAACATAGATTGTAATATGCAAATCAATTAGAAAAAATAAATACCCAAATCTTTAATTGAAGTAAAGGTTGGCATTTAGAAATACCAAGCACCTCAGCTTTGAGCAGCTGATCCGGTTTCTTCTGTCAGTAATTATCTGTCCTGTTTTGGAAAAGATTCTCTCAGAAGGGATGTTGCCCTTCAGTGGTGGAAACACAGATAATAAACATGGAGAAATGAGGTGTTCAGTGATCAGGCAGGTGTGGAGAAACAAACAAAACCTCACAGAGTCTGCTCCCCGACCTCCTACATCACACAAAGCAACATCAGCACAGGAGGAGCTTCTTATCAGCACAGGAGGAGCTCTTCCACATCAGCACAGGAGGAGCTCTCCATTATTAAACCCGATTCTTTTATTCTTCTACTGGACAGAGAGGACACAACTCAGTGGTCAAAGTACAGGGTGGGCCATTTATATGGATACACCGTAATAAAATGGGAATGGTTGGTGATATTAAAGTCCTGGTTCTGGCACATTACTAAATGTGAGGGGGCAAACTCCTCAAGATGGGGGAGTTAGTATTCTAGTATTCTGACTTTATTATTGTGAATCCTCACAGTCATGTTGCAGCTCTGCTTTGCTTTAAGAAAATGTTCTACCAGGATGTTACTTTCCTAAATGTGTTCTCCAAATGTTCCCAAAGACTTTGTTCTAAGTAGTTCTACATGATGAAACATTCACACTAAGTTTAAGAAGGACACACAAACACCATCTGTCCTTTCATCATGTGTACAAACATGTTCAGATGTCAAATGTACCGTGAATGGATGCAAATGTGGATCGTTCCAATAAAATGAGACAGTTTTGTAAGTGGATCACAGTTTGAAGTTCATTCAAACCTATAAGAACATGTTATTCAAACCAACTTTATCCAACAGGAAGAAGCATCAGGGGAACAGGAAACATTCAAACATGTTTACTGTAAGAACTGCACAAAGGAAGGAAACACAATCCTACACACGACCACTTTAAAATGGACATTTAGCTTTTCAAACATCAGGGAGTGCTGCAATAACAACACTGTGCCCATTCTGATCAGATTGAAAGATTTATAGAGATTTATCCATGTGCTGTAAAATATTTGATATCAACATATATGCAGATTAGTAGGAGCATTTTCTTCATATTGATTTAGAGTTCAGTACTAGGAATATGTAGAATTAACATCTGTGTACATGACGAGTGATGAAAATTCAAAGTCAGGCTTTCAAAGGACGTCAGAATTGGTGTCTCTATCTGTGACTGTCCCAGAGGAACCTACCTGAGGGATTATTAAAGATCTGTCTATCTAGAAAGACTTGCATTGATTCACAGTGTACAATTCTTTCTAATCTATTAACATCTTCCTCCAAATCCTGTTTCTGCTGCATCAGAAGGGCTCAAACCTCCTGCTGTTGTCTACTTTACCATAAATTCTACTTTATGATGATCTTCAAAGATAAAAACGTGAGTTTATTTGTGAACTCTGTGAAATGCGTCTGATGTTTAGTTTGAACCAATCCTGTGTCAGCTGCAGCCACATCATTGCCACGCATACAAATGGCTGCGTTCCTGTTTAGACCTGCTGGCTGTCAATGGGCTTCATTCCATTTCAGACTGCCGGTGGTCGCTGTGATCTAAACTCAACATGGCTCCTGTGTTAGAAGAGCCTCTGATTTTAAACTTTGCACATTGAATAGTTTCTTTGCAACACTATGGAGCTACCAGCCCAGTATATGTAGCCCACAGTAGATGGAGTTATCAAGCTGCACTGACAAACATCAGGACTCATGTGATCCCTACATGTGGACCTTTCACACATGGATCCAAGTGCAGATTCAACTCTGCATTACATTTGACTTCAGCTGTTACACACTTTCATTTTCTAGCTGTGTCACTTCCTGCTTTTTGGATCAGATAGTTTATCCATGTCCACAAATGTTTGGCTGCATATTTGTATCATCTATATTTTCCAGTCTTCATACAGCCTATATTTCATGTGGACTCCAATCTGCCACCTGCCATCACGTTTTCAGGGTTCATTCAGTGTTGAAATGTAGGACAAACAGCAGCACATGTTCTCTAAATGTTTGCAGTCATTTTTAAATGAAGCTGATACCACATGAGACATTTTCCACATTTATTGTCTTTGAACAGAGAATAATAAAGCCATCAAAAATATACAGGCTTGTGCAAATACAAACTTCTGTAGTGCATTTGATGACCTGCAAAGGAGAATAAGTTGGGGTTTTCAGGCCTAACACTCTTTGTTCTCAATACTGCAAAACCTTCAAAGGCTGATATGCAAGTTTGCATGAATCACCAACACAGTTGTATTTTTTTCTAGTATAGTTATAAATAAGCTGATCAAATATCTGCTGACTGATTAGATCCAGTATCTATTACAGATGAACTGGATATCACAGCATGTTGTTAATCCGTCATATCAAACTAAACAGTGTTGCTGCTGTAAATATCCTCCAATAAAGTCAGATGGGCTGAGGGCTGCTGTTGCCAGGTAACGCTTGATGTCACACTGTCACAAATTTTAAATTACATTATACATCTTCAGTGATTTAAAGTACTATTTTAACATGATTCATTTTTCCACCTTAAGAGTTCATTTCTCAAATCAAACAAGATATTTGACCCTCAAAAAAATCTACCAACAAATATTTTTGCAATAAAATATGTATTTTTCAACTTTTCCAAGTGAAATCAAACAACTGTATTTAACAGTGAAAACCAGAGTGGAAGCTGCTCATACAGTGGCTTGCAAAAGTATTCGGCCCCCTTGAACTTTTCCACATTTTGTCACATTACAGCCACAAACATGAATCAATTTTATTGGAATTCCACGTGAAAGACCAATACAAAGTGGTGTACGTGTGAGAAGTGAAACTAAAATCATACATGATTCCAAACATTTTTTACAAATAAATAACTGCAAAGGGGGGTGTGCATAATTATTAAGCCCCCTGAGTCAATACTTTGTAGAACCACGGTATGTCTCTACCAGCTTTGCACATCTAGAGACTGAAATCCTTGCCCATTCTTCTTTGCTAAACAGCTCCAGCTCAGTCAGATTAGATGGACAGCGTTTGTGAACAGCAGTTTTCTGATCTGTTGATTGATTCATGTTTGTGGCTGTAATGTGACAAAATGTGGAAAAGTTCAAGGGGGCCGAATACTTTTGCAAGCCACTGTATATAGTCCAAACCATCATCAAAGTGTCAGATCTCTGAACATGCTGCAAGATCGCCATCTGCAGGACGAAACTGGTTTTTCTCGCCCTCCTCGTCAACTTCAAGATTACGTCATCGTACAGCAAAACATGCAGATCAGGTGACATGACTGTCTGAGAGGCGGAGTTAAACTCTGGCAGGTAAGCATGTGGAGGAGGAGCAACAACTGCAACATGACACTGGAACATTCCTCTCTAACTGGATGCTGCTGTTAACAGGAACAGTTGTGAAACCAGGGTCCTGAGTGTCATCTGTTGATGAATGCAGGTCAGTGTGTTGCTGGTGGAGGTGATGAATCACAGCGTCCATCTCACGTTGGAGTCACAGCTTTTCTTCAGCTGCTCTGGTCTTCAAATGTAAGGCATCGATGGCTCTCCCTTTCAGGTCCATTGGAATATCACCTTCTTCTGTCTGAGAAATATTCATGAAAAAAACCTGACAAAACAAAAACAGCAGCAGTAACAGTAAATTGTACGTATAAATTCACTGAAAACCCACATTTGAACTCTACCTACTTGTTCATCAAGATATGGAGACTTACTACGAGGACAAGGAGACTTCACAGACATGTTGAAATTGTCCTTGTGATGTGAAGACGGTGGACTTTGGTGGCCACTGCTGACTGTTGGACTCCGTTACAATCTTCTTCAGTCTCCTGTTACAGTGGATTTGCTTGGATAGCCTTATAGCGACTCCCTGTCCATCTGGACCAAAGCATTTACATTAAAAAAGACATTTACAGAAAATACAAACACCAACAACACATGTCAACATCACATATTTCATTATTTATTATAATATATATTATTATCATTTATTAATATTTATTTTCCAATGAAGATGACAACCAATTGCGGCTTGAAACATTGAATTTAGATGAGGGCCAGGTGGAGCAAAGAGGGGCAAAAAGAAAGAAGGACAGGGATGAGTTGTTGGATTTAATCAGAGAGGACGTGAAATTGCAGAGGGAAAATGGAGGAAAGAAGAGCACAGGAGGCAAGAGAGAGAATGGACAGACTGTTTGGTTTGCTTGAGAAACTTGTTGAAAAAAAAAGGATTCAATTTCTGTAAATAAAAATGTAAATGCTTTACCTTTATTTGCATTGTTTTTCTTTTTTTTAAGAAACTATGTACAACATAAATTTTATCAACACAATTAATTAAAATGTCTGAAAAAAGTAACAATAGAAAAAACAACAAAAAACATGAATTCTTAAGAATTATTATTACAGTCAGGATTAACCTGTGTGTCCTAGTAAGCACAGGTACTTTTAACCAGGTCTGATCTTTGGCTGAGCAGGAAGTCTCGGGCAGTGCTGCTGAATGTGCTGGACCAGGACCAGAGAGATGGAGGAGGTGCCAGAAGCAAGACCTTGGTTTGTATTTCCAGCTAGTAAGTGGAGCATCATACAGCGTGATCTCCATAAGGTCTAGGGATGCTCGTTTCCACTGTCCACCGCATCATCTGTCACTTGGGTTTGCAGGGCTGATGTAACTGACGGCTGCCATGTCACTAAGATGTATTTAGAAAGATACAAACAATCCGGTTAATAAAGATCTAACAATTAATATCTAAAAAATGCACTACTAACAGAATACTTGCCTCTTTAAAAATATTCATGGTTTTGGGGTAGCTCCTCGAGGGCAGACACCTCAGCAGATAGCTGAGAGTTACAAGACTTTCTCCCAGACCACAGACTCAGACTCATAATACAAGTCAGAGCTTTATAGAAAAAAACAGAAGAAAAAAAGAAAGTTGTGTGTTCAAAATTGGAGTTCAAGTTATTTTTACTTCCAATAGTGTTAACATACTACACAGGTCATGAACAAGATTTTTTTTTGTAATTTTCATTATAAGTGAGCTAAAGCAGCTAATTAAAAGTAGTCTAACATAAATGCTGTAATTTGATTATTTTTAATAAACCATGTAACTTGGATGGATTGGATGCTGGCGTGACCACAGTGCACACGTCTAATGTTGCTCACAGTGGTCCAAGGGATCGCTCAGGGAGTTTGTGTGTTTGCTCAGACACACGAAAAATTAAAGGTAACATTGGTGGTGACAGGAAGTTTTAAAACAGAAAGTGACCCCACTCAGAATAAACTGTTCAAACAAGTCAAAGACATTTCTACATCAGGGAATAAAGATGAGTTTACACATACTGAGAGCTCTGCAGTGACAGGTTCAACACAAAAAACACAAGTCAGGTATGAAGCTGATCTTTGACCTCAAACCCAGAAACAAACATCACTGATGTGTCGGTTATGGTGCTGATGACATCACTGCCCTGTCACTGTACACTATGATCATAAATGTGCGGTCATCACATTAATATCACCTCACATCTGCTCTGCTCTAGGAACCTTGGTGTTACATTTGATCCAGCTCTGACGCTGGACACACACGTTAAATCTTTGGTTCGCTCTTGTTTTTACCATTTAAGAAATATCGCTAAGCTGAGCCCTATTGTGTCACGTTCCGAATTGGAAATGATTATTCATGCATTTGTTTCATCCCGCTTAGACTATTGTAATTCCTTGTTTACTTGCTTAGGTAATGCCTCCCTGGAACGGCTGCAGGGTGTTCAGAATGCTGCTGCTAGGCTTCTGACAAAGCATCACAAACACTCCCATGCCACTCCCCTCCTGATTCAGCTGCATTGGCTCCCTGTCAAGTTCAGGGTCCAATTTAAGATCATAATTATGACTTATAGGGCCCTGCACAGTGTAGCTCCAACTTACTTAAGTGATCTTCTTCTTTCTTATCACCCCAGCAGGTCCCTGAGGTCCTGTGACCAGGGGTTGCTGGTTGTCCCTCATACAAGGTTAAAAACAAAAGGTGACAGAGCGTTTGTATCAGTGGCTCCCAGACTCTGGAACTCGCTCCCTTTGAGTTTGAGATCTGTGGACTCAGTCATGTCTTTTAAAAAGCAGTTAAAAACCTTTCTGTTTAAACTCGCTTTTGGTTAATTTTGTTTTGTTTTGGATTTTAATGTCTGTTTTCTGCCTCTGTAAAGCACTTTGTGATTTTTATCTTGAAAGGTGCTATATAAATAAAATTTTACTTACTTACTTACTTACTCTTGTAGAACTGCTTCATCCTTTTATTTTAGCTGGTGGCTCAAAAAATATAAAAACAAAATTCAAAGAGCTTGTAATAGCTATTGTTATTAACAGACTTTTAATAAATATGATGCTTCAAGGCTAAAGCAGCTGGTCTGATGCTCGTGGACATTAAAAGCTTACAATAAACAACATTTTTTAAAGGTCACAGGAGCCCAAAGGTCAGAGCTCCTGTGGGTCTGAGGGCGGCCTCAAGCTGGAGAAGGATTCTGACCTGAGCTAGTGTTTGACATGAACACATCAGCACTGCTATCAGTGAGCCTAACGACAGCCTTTAGCATCATTTTAGTGTTTCAGTCGTTTAAAAACACTTCCTGTCACTATGGTGGTTACAGTGACATCATGCAGTTTGTGTTTTGACCTCCAGAGGGCGACAAATCAGCACAGACACAGAGCTCCACTCAAACTTTGCTGCCATCAGTAATAATTCTTCAAATATAATTATCAGTGTTTGAACAGTTATGATATCAGGGACAATTTAGAAGTGTGACAATACCGAACATGTCACATGACACACCTTAATAATCATGTGATCCACTCTCAATCTGCACTTTCATTCATGACTTCAACATGTTGAAATGAGCTTTGAAGAAACATCAGTTTAGTGCTGAAATATTCAAACTAAGAAGAGCAACAAAGTGAGGACACATGTTTGTGTTTCAAACAGGAAAACCAGAAAATCTCCTTTGGAAAACCTGCCTCACTTTTGGGAGTTTCCGAGGTGCACCTGAATGCAGCACAGACAATTTCTAACGATTCGGATTGTGGGGAGGACCTCACACAACTTTATGGGTGTTTTCTTCCTGCTCAAACTTGACTTTCTCTGTCCCGAACTTCCTGTTTCTCCTGACTGATGCTGATATCTCTGTGTGAAGCGCCACGTGAAGGTAAGTGAAGCAAGCTGTAATGTTTTCCTGGCATCAGCTGTGTGCAACTTAGTTCCAGCACATAGTTCACGGTAACGGACTCGCACCTGGACCAACGAGGCCCAGTGTTAAACGCCTTCCCCCTTTTATTGTTTGTGCGAATGAGTGTGATAATGTAACCGGTGTATCCCTGCGTTGTGTTTGACAATGAAAGGTAAAAAGAAAGAAAGACCTACGAGTAATTAACTCATCTGCTCCAGCTCCTCTCCCACAGGGGAATTTGTAGAAAAGGGGTGCGCGTTTATTTTGACATTAAACATAAAGTACAAACTTACATGGAACATATTTGAGACAAGATAAGAGAAAAACAACACAAAATTCGACATTCCTACCAAAGAAAGGTCAAAAGAAAGGAAAGACTCTAAGTCATTAATTTGCTCGCTCCAGCTCCTACAACCAAATGCAAACAATAGGGAAGAGGGTTAGCTCAACTCATCACAACTTCTAAACTAGCAAGAATTATTTATTCATGCTAACAATGAGAGTGCCTATAACACATGCAGCACATGTGTACTACACATTTACAGCATCTAGCAAAAACTGGCATAATAATTGTACTGAAAACACAACCAGTAACATCAGGGTGGCTAAATACACATTATATGTGTGTTGTACAGTGTTGGAAAAGAAATGATACCAACCTCCCCCCCGGGGGAATTGTAGAAAAGCGGAGAGGCCAAAGGGGTACCCCAAATTTATAGGTATGTAGCACAGAAGAAGAAAAGGATGAGGGGGGGCTCTAACTGATAATGAACATAACTACGGGCTTGGATGTCATGAAATCCAGGTATAAAAGGAACGGTTTGGGGTTTAGAACACATTTTGTGTAATTATAACAATACGTGCTTTATGAGCTGGTTACATTACCATTAAATTTCTCTAAGCAGGTGTAAGTAAATATTACCACTCTAGTCTGGATATAAAAGATGGCTGCAGATACCAGGTTCATAGTTTATTTTTATTTCAGTGTTGAAATGTTGAGCTGAGTTTGTTGTATGCTGTTTTGGAACTTTCAGCTGCTGTTTACAGACACGTTTATGGCCTGGATGTTTGTAGTTTGAAGGGAAAAAAACTCCATGATGAGTCAATTTGAATGTTTTCACTGATGATCTGTAGAGGAATAACAGTGTAAACATTTTCAGTTCTCAGTACAGGGTTGAGAGTTTGGTTCAGTTTGTAGATTAACGCAGCAGCTCTGCAGGTCGACAGTTTTATTTTTGGACTGATGTAAAAGTTCTTGCTGATGTTTCTATTGATGCTGCTCAGAGACAAACATGGGCGTTTTCAGCCTTTGGTCAGTTTTGCTACCAATATTTTCCTGATGTGATGAATGTGCAGCTGGAAACATTTGGAGTTGTTGAGGATGGTTGACACTATGATCAGCAGCTTAGCTGGAACAGCAGATTTCCTCTCAGTGTATCAGGATTCAGAGACTTTTGGAGACTTCTGATCACTTCCTGTTAAAAACTTTCAACTGTAAAACTCTGTCTGAAATGATGCTGCTTACTTTAGGGAGGGTTCAGCCTTCACAGTGAAATAAAAGAGGAAAGACGTAAACGTTCCTGTGCAGTGAGCTCGCTCAGACATTTGGTTAGTGGTCAGACAAACAGCAGCTTCACTGCATTTAGTTCACGCTTGTGTGTTTAAACATAATCACTGCTGTGTTTTAGTGTCTCTGCTAGAACTGCACAAAACTCCTTCATTCACCATCCCAACACTGAGAGGATGTTAGAGACACAGGGGAACCTAGGTGAGGTGAAAGTGCTGAGAAAGTACCAAAACACAAAGGGATGAAAAGACGTCTTTTCAGGAGCTCAGAAGGAGCCACTTCAGTTTTCTTCCACTTAAGCAAAAGTTCCAGCAAAGCAAATATTTAAAGATCAGAAATGAAAAGATCAAATCTATCAGGTTTTACATCAAATCAAAATTTATTTATTTCTAGCACATAAAAAAATGGGCAGGAAGATGACCATTGACCAGAGCAGGAAGAAGAAAACAGCCTGAGGTTTGTCTGTTTTATACTTCCCCCACAACCTAGCCTGTATGACATCAGCACACATAGCAACAGCTTAGCGAACACACTTCCTATTTTTTTAACATCTCTGTGAGTCCTGATTTGGGAGAAACACTAAACAGCTAATGACTTTGACCACACGAAGTTAAAGAGTCTACTTCCTCTGTCGCCGAGCAGAAAACAGTAATGACCACGCTCAATAAAACATAACAGTGACTAAGAAGTTCTTGAAATGTTTTTCACTAAAAAAAACAACCTTAAAACCCCCCAAAACCTGTTAAAAATGTACAAAAAATGTAAGGCACACTTAAAATCCTTTCATTTTCTCAAAAGTTGACTGCGCGCCTTATGTATGAATTCTGGTTGTGCTTGATGACTGCGAACCGATTTTATGTTGTACACGGCGCTCAGCAATCTGTCAAAAAATGTTTTAGTTCGACTTTGGTAAGCTACGGAGCTGCACCGCTTGATGGATTGTCGGAGCATTACGGCTACCGAGGAGCCTCGCGGAGTGATACGTACTGTGCTTCAACGTAATATTACCGTATTGTGTGTGTATAAGGACCATAAATGGCACCTGTTCAGAGACATGGTTACAAAGAGGATTTCAAACTCCAGGCTGTCAGTCACGCAGTAGAAGTTGGGAACAGAGCAGCTGTGAAATCTGTCTATGTTATTATGCTCAGCGTCTGTTAGTTTACATTTTGACTGCACAATTGTGAGCTCTTTGTTATGCACAAAACAACATAGTTTTCTTTTATTTATGGAGCATCATTATTTAATAAATGCTCATAATTTATTTTTGAGTCATTTTTTCATGTACATCTACGCTGTATGTTAATAAAAGTGCCTGTGTGACAGCTGGGACACAGCTTTGACTAAGAATACTCTTTTTGTTCTTACTTTGTGGCTTTAAAAAAATATCAAGATATATATCGTATATCGCCATCTAGCTAAAAAATATCGAGATATGAATTTTGGGTCATATTGCCCAGTCCTACTCATGGCCATTGATCAATGGTCATGAGAATTTGCATATTAATGATCAAGGAACTGACCTGAGACTGAAGAAGTCACTTTGATGAGTGATGAAAAATTTCTCCCACTGAAAACACTACGTCCAGATGAACAGAATCAACTTTTGGATGTCTAAGGAGCTTGGAAAGAAAAAAGCATCTGGACATTTTAAGTTGCTTGAAGATGTTTTCACCTCTTCTGAAGCTTCTTCAGTTCTAGGGTCAAATGGTGGAGAGTCCCAGATTTTGCCTTGTGGGAGTGTCCCCCCAAAAGGGACAATGGACCACCTAATGAACCTCTACGTAATCACACAACCCAATGCGTGAAAATGGGTGTATTTCACAATCAGCCGAGGTTTTGGGTGAGCTCACTGTGAAACCTAGCCCCACCCTATCATGTGATTTCTGGGCGTCTGGGAAGGGATCTTAAAACTGGATTATAGATGGCAGACAGTTGGTGCCGTAACTTCCACTAAATCAAATATGTGTGACTAAGTGGTCAGACAGGTTAGATTAAAAACTAATAAAAGGACAATGCCACCAAGGGGAATTTCACCCCCAGGAAATATATTTATTTTTTTTAAAAAAAGGGGGATAAAAGCAAATAAAAAGGGCTCGCACGAGTTCGAGGATGCACCCTGAGGCAGGTTGGCTCAAATAATAACACAGTTTTATTTATGATTGTACAATTGTACAACAAGTAAAAAAAAAAATAGATGAGATGAGACCGTGATTCACATATTCTCATGTTTTACAGATCAGAGATGGAGAAGGCCTTACCAGTGCAGCTGCTGGAAATGTTGAAGAAATTGGGAGAGGAGGAGCTGAAGCTTTTCCACTTTTACCTGCAGTATGAACCTGGAGGTGACTTCACCAAAATCTATAAGAGCCAGCTGGAGAACGCAGACAGACTGAAAACAGTAGAAGTGATGGTGCAGGTGTATTCAGACCATGTGGTAGAGGTGGCGAGGTCGATTTTACAGAAGATGAATGCAGGTCAGTCAGAGGAAAGAGAAACAAACATTCAGTACGGTATGCAGACACGACATCATCACAATTTATTTTATGAAGGTATTAAACAGTTTAAGTCAGACTTTTTAATTTTGTGTCCTTCTCGTCAGGTTCTTTTAGTACAAATGTTATATTTACATTATTTTGAAGTGAAGCAGGTTTTCATTTTTAAAGAGACCAGTTCATGATTCAAGCGGCACTTTCCTCCAACAGGAAGTCCCTCAGCCCAGGAAGCTTCATTGCGTTTATCAGAAGGTAAGAATTTAGTTGTTTGTCTGTAGAGACGTCAACATGGCAGAAACACATGAAGGCTGCACTGACCAATCAGAACTCTGAATGTTTCCATTTGGTATCTCCGTAGTCTCAGTGTTGCTCTGCTGTATGACTAAAGACAGAGCTCCAATAAATGAAAGGTTGTTTGGTTTAATAATGTCTAACATTAGTTCACTGTATGTAACAGCAAACAACAATAAAACAGAGGACGTGGATACAGAGATGAGATGTGAGGATGGTTCATAGCAGATTATAAAAAATCTAGAAAAACATCTAACATGATTGGACTCAGATATAGTCATACATGTCATGGTCTAGAATAGAATAGAATAATGCTTTAATTGTCCCACAAGGGGAAATTTGGTTGTAACAGCAGCCAGAAAGACACATATACAAACAATAAGTACACAGGACACAGAACAGAAACATACAATTTTTCTTACATATTTACATTAAGGACAATGGTTACTATAAACAGAGTACTGTACAGTTATTAAATTAAATATAAATAACTACAGATAAGAGGCAAACCAGGTTGTAGTGCGAATCGGTTGATTAACTTATTGCAGTTACAGTGCTGATGTAAACATCTATGTTTGTTGGGAGCAGTTCTGATTGTACAGTCTGACAGCTGCAGGGAGGAAGGACCTGCGGAAACGCTCCTTCATGCATCTAGGATGCAGCAGTCTGTCACTGAAGGAGCTCTGCAGTTCAGCAACATTTACATCCATGGGGTGGGAGACTCTGTCCATCAGAGATGTTATTTTGGCCAGAGTCCTTCTGTCTCCCACCACCTGCACTGGGTCCAGGGTGCATCCCAGAACAGAGCTGGCCTTCCTGATGAGTTTATCCAACCTCTTCCTCTCAGCTGCCGATAAACCGCTGCTCCAACATACCACACTGTAAAAAATGACAGATGCCACCACAGAGTCATAGAAGGTCTTTAAAAACGCTCCCTGTACTCCAAATGACCTCAGCCGCCTCAGCAGGTAGAGTCTGCTCTGACCCTTCCTGTAAAGAGCATCAGTGTTGTGGTTCCAGTCCAGTTTATTATTCAGGTGAACACCCAGGTACCTATAAGAGTCCACTATCTCAAGGTCTAGGACCTTATACTACATTTAGACTTTGACTCTTCATGGTTTGCATTTTAAACCAGAGTTTTTAGAACTGTATTAATGTTTTATTAAGTAAAGTGATATGAATGAACGAACTAAAGATATTAAATATTTTAACACTGTGCTGTGCAGGATGTTATTTGTTTAAAATTATCAAAGCAAGTCAATAATTAATAACCAAAAAAACAAATGTCCATTAAAGTTGAAGCTGAGGTCTAAAACATGATTGGAGTGCTTCATGTTATAATGTAGAAACCCTACAATAGTACAGAGAAACCTCAACGATGAGATGACCCCTTTTGAACAGTGGGAAGGAAAAACTCCCTTTAACAAGCAGACATGCTGTAAAAGAGGGCCAGAGATTTATGATAGCTGTAGATTAAATGCTGAGTGTTGTATAAACAGGGAGAGGAGAAGAAATACCCAATGCATCATGAAACTGGAAGCTGGTTCCACAGGAGAAGGGCCTGAAAACTGAAGGCTCTCCCTCCCATTCTACTTTTAAATACTCTAGGAACAACAAGTAGGCCTGCAGAGTGAGAGCGAAGCGCTCTAATAGGGTGATATGGTACTACAAGGTCATTAAGATAAGATGGGGCCTGATTATTTAAGACCTTGTATGTGAGGAGCAGGATTTTGAATTCAATTCTGGATTTAACAGGAAGCCAATGAAGGGAAGCCAAAACAGGAGAAATCTGCTCTCTCTTTCTAGTCCCTGTCAGGACTCTTGCTGCAGCATTTTGGATTAGCTGAAGGCTTTTCAGGGAGTTTTTAGGACATCCTGATAATAATGAATTACAGTAGTCCAGCCTGGAAGTAATGAATGCATGAACTAGTTTTTCAGCATCACTCTGAGAGAGGATATATAGAATAGAATAGAATAGAATAGCTTTTTATTGTCACTGTTACAAGAACAATGAAAGGCAGTTTGGCATTTATCATGTGTGTGAAGTACACAATAGCGTAAGTATTTACACAATTATACAATTATACAAAATTATATCTAATTTTAGAGATACTGGAAGAAAGCAGTCCTATATCAGTCTGTCTTACAACTACTCTTTCAAGATTTTTTTGATAAAAGGAAGGTTAGAGATTGGCCTGTGATTAGGTTATTTCAGCTGGGTGCAGGTATGGCTTTTGAAGTACAGGTTTAATTACTGCAAGCCTGAAGGCGTGAGGTACGTAGCCCATTAATACAAATAAGGTCATATATTTTCTCTAATGTTCTAAAGTTATTGGCTAAGAGATTGATGAAGTTCTGCACGCACAATGAAGCCATTGTTGAAGTGTCTGCTTTGCTTTGTTACAGTTTTCTCTCAGGTAGCTCTCTGCGCTCAGAGAGAAATCCTGTTTCCACCAATAGACTTATTTTTGACTTTCTGGAGGTGGAGTCCAAAGGAGGGCACGATCCTAATGTCATGTACAGCCATTTCACTGAGTGAAGCACACTTAAAGCCAAGAACATAAACCCCTTTTTATTTTTTTTCACATTTTATAACATTAAGTTTACTCAGTTAACTAAGAAACAATTTTCTTAGGAGTGCTTCTCATTATGATGATTTTGTTTTACTCATAGAAGGTACAGTAAGTAATACTGTACAACAGATTAATGGGCCAGCCGTGCACAGGCTTCAGAAGTTGCCTCTGAATCTTCTGGTTTAAAATACTTATTTAACATTAAATCATCCAGTGGCACTTGTCAGTATTTCCAAGGCTGCACAGCAAACAATAACTGCTGATGATTTATTCAGCAAAAATCATTTTTCAAATTTAAACAAAACATGGTTAAAAACATTGTTTCAGTCGCTGCCACTGACCAATCACATTAGGATCCCATCCTTCTTTGGCCTCCACATCCAGACAGTCAAAACCAAGTTTTTTCGCATGAGCAGGAATTTTTCTCCCAGTGAAGAGAATCCCTATGAATGCCTATGAGAATGTGAAACTGTAGCAGTGCGTGTAAAGCAGACACTCAAAGGTGCGCAAGTCCTACTTTGTGTACGTATCTGATTTTGTGTTGTCCCAAAGCTGTGGCTTTGGGACAACAACTCTGCAAATGTTCTAGAGTAACTAATTCAGAGCCCTGACTTCAACCCGATCAAACATCTCCTTCGAGACCTGAAAATGTGGCTCTCTGACAGTTCCATCCTGGCTGAGTCTGAGAGGGTATGTTAGTTTATCTGAAGGTTAAGCTTAGCTGGCACACCCTAAAATTCTTAAAAAATAAATGATACACCTCTAATTTCCCACTGATTAAGCAGAAAGTAGTTTACAAAATGTAAAAAACCCTATGTAAAGGATTAATTACTAAATGATCAGACCACTGTCATCAAATCATTTTCTCACTGGGGTCCTTTGAATGTTGGAGTTTTCTCTGTATTTTTACTTCACAATATAAAGCACATTGGGATGACCATTCTTGCGATTTAATGTTAAATAAATAAAACTGATTAAAAATTGAATTTTTCAGATTCCCAAAAGTTGGTAAGGGTTCAGTGGATAATTTTTCAAAAAATCCTAAATATCCGATGAGATTTAAACAAAAGTTACCAAGAGGCAAATAAATGAAGTTATTCACACTACATAAACAGCAATTGGCCAATCATATCATCTTCTGTTTCAAATTCAGAGGCTCTTCAAAACTGTCAGCTTAAATTCAAGTCTAACCTGGTAGAGCAGTTCCAGTGTGTGTTTGAGGGGATCGCTAAAGCAGGAAACCCAACCCTTCTGAATCAGATCTACACAGAGCTCTACATCACAGAGGGAGGGACTGCAGAGGTCAATGATGAACATGAGGTCAGACAGATTGAAACAGCATCCAGGAAACCAGACAGACCAGAAACAACAATCAGACAAGAAGACCTCTTTAAAGCCACACCTGGAAGAAATAAACCAATCAGAACAGTGCTGACAAAGGGAGTGGCTGGAATTGGGAAAACAGTCTTAACACAGAAATACACCCTGGACTGGGCTGAAGACAAAGCCAACCAGGACATCCAGTTCATATTTCCATTCACTTTCAGAGAGCTGAATGTGCTGAAAGAGGAAAAGTTCAGCTTGGTGGAACTTGTTCATCACTTCTTTACTGAAACCAAAGAAGCAGGAATCTGCAGCTTTGAAGACTTCCAGGTTGTGTTCATCTTTGATGGTCTGGATGAGTGTCGACTTCCTCTGGACTTCCACAAAACTACAATCCTAACTGACCCTAGAAAGTCCACCTCAATGGATGTGCTGCTGATAAACCTCATCAGAGGGAAACTGTTTCCCTCTGCTCGCCTCTGGATAAGCACACGACCTGCAGCAGCCAATCAGATCCCTCCACAGTGTGTTGGCAGAGTGACAGAGATCAGAGGGTTCACTGACCCACAGAAGGAGGAGTACTTCAGGAAGAGATTCAGAGATGAGGAGCAGGCCAGCAGGATCATCTCCCACATCAAGACATCACGAAGCCTCCACATCATGTGCCACATCCCAGTCTTCTGCTGGATCACTGCTACAGTTCTGGAGGATGTGCTGGAAACCAGAGAGGGAGGACAGCTGCCCAAGACCCTGACTGAGATGTACATCCACTTCCTGGTGGTTCAGGCCAAAGTGAAGAAGGTCAAGTATGATGGAGGAGCTGAGACAGATCCACACTGGAGTCCAGAGAGCAGGAAGATGATTGAGTCTCTGGGAAAACTGGCTTTTGATCAGCTGCAGAAAGGAAACCTGATCTTCTATGAATCAGACCTGACAGAGTGTGGCATCGATATCAGAGCAGCCTCAGTGTACTCAGGAGTGTTCACACAGATCTTTAAAGAGGAGAGAGGACTGTACCAGGACAAGGTGTTCTGCTTCATCCATCTGAGTGTTCAGGAGTTTCTGGCTGCTCTTCATGTCCATCTGAGCTTCATTAACTCTGGACTCAATCTGCTGGAAGAGGAACAAACAACCTCCCTGAAGTCTGAAATGAAAGAATATTCAGAGAATCTCTTCTACCAGAGTGCTGTGAACAAGGCCTTACAGAGTCCAAATGGACACCTGGACTTGTTCCTCCGCTTCCTCCTGGGTCTTTCACTGCAGACCAGTCAAACTCTTCTACGAGGCCTGCTGACACAGACAGGAAGTAACTCACAGACCAATAAGAAAACAGTCCAGTACATCAAGGAGAAGCTCAGTGAGAATCTGTCTGCAGAGAAAAGCATCAATCTGTTTCACTGTCTGAATGAACTGAATGATCGTTCTCTAGTGGCGGAGATCCAACAGCGCATGAGTACAGGACTTCTCTCCGCAAATTATCTGTCTCCTGCTCAGTGGTCAGCACTTGTCTTCATCTTACTGTCATCAGAAAAAGATCTGGATGTGTTTGACCTGAAGAAATACTCTGCTTCAGAGGAGGCTTTTCTGAGGCTGCTGCCAGTGGTCAAAGCCTCCAACAAAGCTCTGTAAGTAAATATGTGATCATACCTTTAGTTTTGAAATGTTGATTCTACTTAACAAACAAATCAGGTTAGCAATTAACACATCTACAAACTGTGATGGGTTCTGTAGCATTCAAAATCTTTTTAAAAATTGTATTATAAATGACATTATAAATGATCAATTTCAGAAAGCAAAGACGTTCCACTTGTGTCAGCATTTCAGCTTATCGCCTTTACCTCCATCTTTTAACATGGACACTGTTTTATACAATTATTCTTACGGTGTGTTCACACCGAACGCGATAGGCGCGAGCGAAAACGCCCCAAACGCCCCTAATTTGACGCGTGCACATTCGCACCTCGACGCGTGTCCAAGAAAAATCCATCGCGCGTCAAAATTGCATATTTTGACGCGCGTGAACCGGAAATGTGGGCGGGATGTGGGAGGAAGTTGTGCCAGACGGTATCTTTGCTAGATGGCAGCTGTCGAGCTAGCGTTTGAAGAGAGAGTCTCCCTCCTCTATTTACTGTGGAGAGCAGAGCAGCGGCGTTAAGGACGTCCTCGCCGTACCTGGGTCCATCAGGTCCTCCAGAGGCGTGAGCAGTTTGGTGAGTTTCACCACTTGCTCGAGGAGCAGCGCCTGGATGACGGCCGATTTCAGCGATATCACCGTCTTTCACTCGCCCAGTTTGAGGACCTGCTGTCCCGCGTCGGTCCCAGAATCGCCCGCCTAGACACCAACTACAGGCGCTCAATCCCACCTACAGAGCGCCTGTCCATCTGCCTGAGGTTAGTAAAAGTGTTTAATACGGTAGTCCTTTATTGATACCTGTACTAATATATGCTAAACTATCGTTTATACACTGCTAACATGGCTGTGGTATGCTATCAGTGAATGCCGTCGGTGTTTACTGATAGCAAACTGTGGTATGGAGACGACTGTTTATAATATTTCTAGTGATACTCGACAGTTCTCATCAAGTCCTGATTTAATTCGATTTATGCTGTTATCAGTGTTAGCAATGATAGCATGGCTGTGGTGTCTATCAATGTATGCTCTCGGTGTTTGCTGATATCAAACTGTGGTATGAGGACCACTGTGGGTTAATCTTTGTAGTGATACTCACTCCTTTTTTCTTTTTTATTTAGACCTGGTTTAATTCTGGTATAGTTGAATATTTGTATATAATCCCCGCAGCTGTCAGACTCTATAACAGGGGTCAGCAGCCTTTCTTTAAACTGAGAGCTAGATAAAATTGTGAACAGTTTGGTTCATCTTTAGTTATATGGTTCTATCTAGCATATTCTATCTTGATAAGCTATGTCTTATCACAGGTTAATTTTTCAAAAATATTAACAATGATTTAAGCAAGGAAAGGGCTACATGTCAACATACAACTCTTTATTTCTATTAATGTCTTACTTCATTCCTACCTGATTGACATGTCTAGGAATTATGAGTGATTGGCACACTGTAGTGGTAAGTTGTTACCAATCAAATTATGATATGGTAAAGTTAAAACAAAACACAACTGACTGTTTTATATTATATCTAATATATGTTATGTAATTATCCTTATAATTACAAAATGTTTTATGTAAGATTTATGTTTTGTAATTTAAATCTGACATCACAAAAGTATTTTGGAATTTGAATAATGTATTTTGTAACTGCAGTACACATAATACTAATTTTGAACAATTTTGTCCAGGTTCCTTGCCACCGGGACTCCTTCAGGACCATCGCGTTCAGTTTCAGAGTCGGTGTGTCCACGGTGTGCCAGATCACCCCAAGGTAGCGACGGCCATCTGGGACTGTCTACTGGGCGACTTCATGGCTGTGCCTTCACCTGGAGACTGGCGGTCCATCACAGAGGGATTCCAGGAGTGCTGGAACTTCCTCTCTGCTGTGGAGCTCTGGATGGGAAGCACGTCCAGACAAAAGGCACCCCATATATCACATAGGAGACACACACATTGATATACACTAAATATTTATTCCATTTCTTTTTTTTGTGGTGCCCAAATTTATGCACCTGCTTGATTTATCACATTTAACACAAATATCACTGTGTGTGTCTCCTGTATGATATATTTAACTGACATTTTTATTGTAACAACCAACGATTTATACAGGAAAATAATGGCTATTAACAAGGTTGCCCAAACTTTTGCATCCTACTGTATTAGTATATTCTGTCATTAGTATAATATGAAATAAATTCTACATGTGTCAAGTCGTGTGCCAACATTTGCTGTGTAGTAGAACTGAGACATTAGTCATTATAAAATTTATTTGAAATAATATTAAAATTCTCAAACAGAAAACATTGAACATAAATATATAAAATATAAGTATTTACAGAGAGACAGGAATAAAAAGGACCCAGCTGCTCTCCAGAGCAGGAACAAGGCTGAGGAGGAAATGCTCCATTGGAGACTGGCGTGGCCTCTTCAGGGACACCAGGATGGCCAGCTCCACCACCGATGGACCGTCCTGGGACCCATCCCTCATCTGCCTCGGAGCTGTCCTCCTCTCTGGGCCTGTAAAACAGCACAAAACACAAAGAAATGAGAAGGCTGCTACTAGATTTTCATTTCAACATTGGAAAAAAAAAAAAAAAAACAGGATATAATCAGATTAGTTGTAGATATTTAGTAAAGGTGATCACAAGGGAATCCCACCGAGTAAAAAGCTATCAGTGCTTGCTGTACATCTGATGCTACAATTGCATACCTGTGGGTGCAGCAGCAGGAGCTCAGGGACTGGGGAGCAAGGAGAAGCAACAGGGGATGCTCTGCTGCAGAATCAGTTGGTTCTATCAAGACAATATTAAATGTTAACAGGTTGAATACAATAATCAGAGAAAGTATATACAGTGGTCCCTCATTTATTGCAGCAGGGGTTGTCAGAATAACTAGCCCCTCGCCATGCACTTTATACACTTTTCCCCCCCATACACATGAACATTAGTCACAGTTCTCACAAGTTGATTCTCAAAGTGCAAACCTTTGTAGATTGCAAAACGTAAAAGTATTGTGCCGTGTTTTGTCTTCATCTGCCTGCCACTTTCGTGCGCCTTTTTCCCTCGCGGTGCAGGTGTCTATTTCCGAATGAGGGTCATAGTTATGGGTGTTTTTGTGCTGTTTTATCTATTGGATGTGATGGTTATCAAAACAAAACATGATAAATTTGACAAGCGCAGGAGACACAGCACGGAGGAGATTTGTCAATCAGGCTGCAGAATGCAATGCTGTACTGTACAAAAAAAAAAAAAAAAAAAAAAAAAAAAATCAGTGAAAAAGCGAGGCAGTGACGGATGAGCGGGACCACTGTGTGCTGTTTATTAATAAACAAAATATATTCCTATATGACAACATGCATAAAAGCAGAACGGTATTTGTACATCAGTGGGAAAATAGCGGTGGCTTGCTAGCTTTGTGCGGCTTCCCGGTCAGTGAAAAATGTAAAAGAGAAATTAATGAACTTACCAGGTTGCCCGATCTCTTCACATTTCTTCCTCCAAGCTCGGTCCTTTATATTCCTGTCTCGGTACAGAAAGCAGCTGGTGTCGTACAGCTCCGGGTTGTTTGCTACGGCGTTGATTAGCCTTCCTCCATTAAAGAATGAAGGGCTTTGGCTGGATCTGCCCTTTGACCTAGGTCACAGCCACGTCACCAGGCTCCTGATTGGTTGTCGCGCGCGATTTGACGCTGGAGTTCAGATTTTCCAACTCGAGCGGCAGAGGCGAAACACGCCGTATGCACAAAATGCAACACAAAAATTCACGCGCGCGGTTTTTTTCGCGAGTCAAAACGCGCCCACGCGCTACACTGACGCCAGCGTTTCAGGCGTTTTGGCGTTTTCGCGACGCAAATCTGCCTCCGAATTTTCGCTTGACGCGCAATCGCGTGTCATCGCGCTCTTTCCATTGACTTTACATGTAAACCTGACGCTCTGGCCGCCTCTATCGCGTTCGGTGTGAACGCACCGTTATAAGTACAGTGATACTCACATTAAATATCTAGAATTACACTGTTGTTAGACTCGTGCCCTCCACTATTATGACTTGATGCATTCTCGATCATCCAGGAAATTAAATCTCCAAAAGTTTATTCTGTTCATCTGGACGTAGCGTTTTCAGTGGGAGAAACATTTCGTCATTCATCCAAGTGACTTTTTCAGTCTCAGCTGACTACAGGTTTCCCCAATCTTATAAACAGTACGTTTGCATAATGATTATGAGGGAACAATAGCCTGGGAGGTCAGTTCCTTAATCTTAATTATGCAAATTCTCATGACACTTGATCAACAACCACTGACAAAACGCACTGATCAAAAACCACTGATCAATGGCCATGAGTATAGAGCCTGTATGGTTTACCAAAAATACATAAACAGGGTGCACCTTTAAGATCGATTGTCTGCATGATCAACTCAGTCACCTATAACATCTCCCAAATTTCTGGCTTCGATCCTCAACCCGCTGGTATGCAGCTCTGAACACCACATCACTTCACTTTACTTGCATCCCAGTCACGGAAAAGTTGGAGGTAGTCTGTAAGAGATTACAGGATGACACCAACCTCAGCAGCAGGACCACTCTCAGCATCGACCAAGTGTGTTTGCTTTTGGAACTGTGTCTTCATTCCAACTACTTCACATACAAGGGTCAGTTCTACAGGCAGAAACATGGGTGTGCCATGGGCTCCCCAGTTTCACCCATCGTGGCCAATTTGTACATGGAAGAAGTGGAAAAGAGAGCTTTGCTATCCTACCCTGGAACACAACCAAGTCATTGTTTAAGATATGTGGATGACACCTGGGTGAAAATCAAATCTCAGGATGTTCCGCAAATCACGGATCACATTAACTCGGTGGACTGACACATCAAATTCACCAGGGAGGATATGAAAAGCGGCAGGTTGGCCTTTTTAGACTGTGAGATTTCCATCAGTAATGGGGGACATCTAAAAGCTGACGTGTAAACCTACGCATACGGATCAGTATTAAAGGTTTGACTCTCATCATCCACTGGGTGTCATCAGGACGCTACAACACAGAGAGAACACCATCCCCACAGACACAGCGGCCAGGGAGGCAGAAGAACAGCACATCAAGAAGGCCCTGAGTAAATGTGGTTATCCCAGCTGGACTTTTGTCAAAGCTGGAAAGGCGCCTAAAGAAAGCTCCAGCCGATCCAGGAGAGAAGGACAACCGCTGCCCAAGCAAAAACCTGTAGTGATCCCATATGTGTCAGGAGTATCGGAGCAGTTGAGATGCATTTTTTCTAAACACCGGGTCTCTGTGGCTTTTAAACCCCAAAACACGCTGCGCCAAAAATTGGTCCACTCCAAGGATCGGGTCCCCCGACACAAACAGAGTAATATAGTGTACGCTGTTAAGTGCCAGGAGGATTGCCAGGATTTATACATCGGGGAAACCAAACAACCTCTGGTGAAGCGGATGGCACAACACAGAAGAGCTACCTCGTCAGGCCAGGACTCAGTCTGTCAGTCTGTTTACAACTACAGGCCAGTGGACACTCTTTCAAGGATGAGGATGTACCCATCCTGGACAGGGAAGAACGCTGGTTTGAGCGTGAAGTCAAGGAGGCCATTTACGTGAAAAGGGAAAGACCATCTCTGAACCGAGGAGGGGGCCTAAGGGTACATCTGTCACCATCTTACAATGCTGTGATTGCAGCCATTCCCCAACTCTCTGTGAATGGTACTCATGGCCATTGATCAGTGGTCTTTGATCAGTGGGTTTTGGTCAGTGATTGTTGATCAATGGTCATGAGAATTTGCATAATTAAGATCAAGGAACTGACCTCACAGCCCATTGTTCCTTCAGTGGGCTGGTTTCAGTCATTATGCAAATGTACTGTTTATAAGATTGGGGAAACCTGCAGTCCGCTAAGACTGAAGAAGTCACTTGGATGAGTGACGAAACGTTTCTCCCACTCCCACAAAACGCTATGTCCAGATGAGCAGAATCAACTTTTGAAGACCTCCGCTATTATATTTCACACTCAGGAATCAGAAGATCTTGCTTGCATCCAGGGGCCAGAAATTATGTCTTGTTTGAGACTTAAAGTTTGTATTCAAAATGTTAAAAGGAGAGGGAGATGGAGCTCATAAAGATGGAATGTTTCCTGAAACAAGCATATTATAAAAAAAAAAGGTCCAGTATGTGACAAAGTACAAGTATGGATAATGTTGAGTTGCATCGACCAACAGTTATGACAGACATTAGAATTAGGAAGTAAAGTATTGTAATACATACTGGTACGACTTTTATAATATATAAATCTATGAGCCTGTCATTAAATTGTATTCCAATAAGGGGTTTTAGTTATGCTTTTACTAACCCTTGTATGGTGTTCGGGTCTGTGAGACCCGTTTTCAGTTTTTTTTTTCAAAAGAAAAATTAGACAATTAATTATTTTTTTAACCTGAAATTCATTGGCTTTGGCTTATTTTCTGTGAAGAACATAAATCCGAACAAATTTTCAACAACCTCATACTGTACCTCCCCCCACGCATTTACATTACATACAAGGTGTTTGGGTCCACTGGACCCAGGTCTAATAAAAGTGTTGAAAGTGTAGGTCCTGTGTTCCCATACTCTGTCTTCCTCCTTTCTGGTGCTGCTGATAGTGTTTTCTTTCCCTCCCGCTCCCGCACAAAGTTGCAACATTGTTGAAAATTCAACTATCAACACCGTCTGCTCTTACATTCCCGCACATTTTACCCTCTTTCTTGAGGGATCCAAATTTTATTTTCTCATACCCTGTCCCACCTGGAAATTAGGCGCATAATACTATAAATAAGACTTTGCCAGTGTGGTTCTTTATCACAACTGATCAAGATGGCAAACGATTATCTGCTGCGAGGGCCTTCCAATTGATTTTGGAAGAGAGAGGAGCTTCGGATGATGATGTTGAGGAAGAGGTTTCAGAATATTTCACATTTCTGAAAATTCAGAGTCTGACAGTGACTTTGAAGAAGAGGATGAGGTTGAGCACCATTTAGTAACAAAATGAAGACGAGTACCCCATCAGCAGCCAGCTCCAGGACCAGTACAAGCCCACCAGACAGCAAGTGAAGAAATATGGATGTCAATAAATGGTGAAATTGAATGGTCTTCTTGCCCAAGAAATGAGCCAGCCTGCAGAGCTGCTACTGTGATTAGCCAGTTCCAACACGGCTGACAGTTACTCATGTGCAGGACATCAAGTGTTCATTTGAGCTTTTCATCCCAGATTCCATCCAGAAAATTATTCTGGATTGCAGTAATCTAGAAGGAAGGTGTGTTTTTGGAGAGAGGTGGACGGAGATGGACCAAATTGATCTAAGAACCCCAAAGGCCTACTTTAGGGATCTTATCCTTGCAGGAGTTTTCAGGTCCCAAGGGGAAACCACAGAATCCCTGTGGGATGCAGAAACCGGCAAGAACCTTTCCGTGCATCAATATCTCTGGAAAAATTCCACAAAATTTCCAGTATTATCCATTTTGATAACCAAGACGACAGACCAGCTCGACGGCAGAGAGACAAGCTAGCTGCCATCAAGACAGTGTGGGATAAGTGGGTGCCTCGCCTCCCCGTTTTACAACCCTGGGCCTAATGTCACCATTTATGAGCAGCTGATCCCATTTAGTTGTGAAAAATATTGCTTCACATGTAAATATGTTGTGTCTTTCCACTCACTCCACTTGATTATAACTGATTTAATTTTTTTTATAACATTTTACAAAAAAAAACAAGAAGCACATTAATACATAAATGTGATCTAACAAAGGTAAAGGGAAAAAATTAACCATGTTTGCTGTTCATATGGCTTGTAATTGGGTTGAAGTAAACATCTGTTGAGTAATTTAACATAAAATTGTTTGATAGTGTTAATTTGGAAAGCCAAAACTCTAGCGGGTCCACCAGACCCATGAACACTGGCTGAGTAACAAAACTACGAACACCACACAAGGGTTAAGAAAAGTTAAATGGTTTCCTTCCATTTAAGACTTATATTTAGAGATTTTTAGTTTACCATGTCTTGTAGTGCCCTCCAGTATATTTATTTTTCTTTTCAAGGTTGAACAAATGTCACAAATGTCATCTTTTGTTCTTTTATTTAGGCTGAGTGTCTGTAAACTGTCAGAAGAAAGTTGTCAAGCTCTGTCCTCAGTTCTCAGCTCCCAGTCTTCTAGTTTGAGAGAGCTCGACCTGAGTATCAACAGCCTAAATCATTCAGGCGTGAAGCTTCTGTCTGCAGCAATAGAGAGTCCACATTGTAAACTGAATACTCTGAGGTCAGATCAGTTATACTCAGTTTTTTGTTATTTTTTTTCTTTTGTTTTCAACTGATAAAATTAAACAGTTAAAAACTTCTAGCCCATAAATTTTTAATTGCATTGTAATATTTAAAAAACTGTTGCATTTTTAACCCGTTTAACCCCAGACATTATAGATTCTCTAAAAGACATTGCTAAACACAGTAGCTCCTCACTACACCCTTATTACAGTTTAACACGAGTGTTGTTTAATTGTTCATGTTTTCCTTTTCAGACTCAGTCTCTGTAACCTCTCAGAGATGAGCTGTGAAACGCTTTCTGCTGGATTGAAGAATCTAAACTGCAAGTTGTCTACTCTGAGGTCAGATAAAGAGGTTTTCAGAATTAACCAATTAATGTTCATTCATTTCTTGATGTCTACAGTGGCTTGCAAAAGTATTCAGCCCCCTTGAGCTTATCTACATTCTGTCACATTACAGCCACAAACATGAATCAATTTTATTTGAATTACATGTGAAAGACCAATACAATACAATGAGGTGTACACGTGAGAAGTGGAACAAAAATCATACATGATTCCAAACATTTTTTACAAATAAAAAAACTAAAAATTGGGGTGTGTGTAATTATTCAGCCCCCTGAGTCAATACTTTGTAGAACCACCTTTTGCTGCAATTACAGCTGCTAGTCTTTTAGGGTATGTCTCTACCAGCCTTGCACATCTAGAGACTGAAATCCTTGCCCATTCTTCTTTGCAAAACAGCTCCAGCTCAGTCAGATTAGATGGGCAGCGTTTGTTTTCAGATCTTGCCATAGATTCACAGAGTCACCATGGGTCTCTTGGCTGCAGTTCTGATCAGCGGTCTCCTTGTTCGGCCTGTGAGTTTAGGTGGATGGCCTTGTCTTGGTGGGATTACAGTTGTGCCATACTCCTTCCATTTCTGAATGATTGCTTGAACAGTGCTCCGTGGGATGTTTGCCTTGAGGTGACTTTTGTTGTGATTTGGCGCTATATAAATAAAATTGAATTGAGGCTTGGGAAATCTTTTTGTAGCCTAAGCCTGCTTTAAGTTTTTCAATAACTTTATCCCTGACCTGTCTGCTGTGTACTTTCCACTTCATGGTGTTGTTGCTCCCAATATTCTCTTAGACAACAACTTCTGAGGCCATCTTAGAGCAGCTGTATTTGTATTTATATTAGATTACATTAGCACTGATATTAGATTACACACAGGTGCACTCTATTTAGTCATTGGCACTCATCAATGTCATGGGCAACTGACTGTTACGCACACCCCACTTTTCAGTTATTTATTTGTAAAAAAAAAAAAAAATGGAATCATGTAGTGTGGAATTCCAATAAAACTGATTCATGTTTGTGGCTGTAATGTGACAAAATGTGGAAAAGTTCAAAGGGGGCCCAATACTTTTGCAAGTAACTAAAAAGCCTTTTAATATGGTTTCCTGAAGTATTATTGAAAAAAGGGTATTAAATTTTGATAATTGCTCCACACTGATTATAAGTTAACACCAGTGTTTGTTTGTTTTGTTTTGTGTTTGTTTGTTTTTTGTTGTTGTTGTTGTTGTTGTTGTTGTTGTTGTTGTTGTTTTTTGTCATTTTCAGAATGAGTCTTTGTAACCTCTCAGAGACAAGCTGTGAAACTCTTTCCTCAATTCTCACCTCCCAGTCCTCTATTCTGAGAGAGCTGGACCTGAGTAACACCAACCTGCAGGATTCAGGAGTCAAGCTTCTGTCTGTTGCAGTGGAGAGTCCACAATGTAACCTTGAAACTCTCAGGTCAAGAATCAAAGCTTTCCACAGATGATCATTTAAAATGTGATTTATTATTGTTGCACTAATATAAGAATTGTTAAGAGTTTTTTTTTGTTTTTTTTTTAAAGTGTGACAGTTTTTATTTGTTTGTTTGTATTTCAAAAATTACTTCATGCACTAATAAACGTGTACATAGTCATTTTGTGTTCAAAACATACCAATTTACTTTTATACTGGTAGGCCGAAAATGACCAAATTACTTGTTGAGGTTTCTTTTGGGGTGGAGGTGTTTAAGTACCTCGGGGCCTTCTTCACGAGTGGGGGGAGAAGGGAGCAGGAGCTCGACAGACAGATTGGTGCAGTGGCCACAGTGATGCGGACGCTGTACCGTTCTGTTATAGTGAAGAGAGAGCTGAATGTAAAAGCGAAGCTCTCAATTTACCAGTTGATCTATGTCCCTACCGTCGCCTATGGTCACGAGCTTTGGGTAGTGACTGAAAGAACGAGATGGCGGATACAAGCAGCGGAAATGGGACCATTAACAAATGCAATCAAATTTGTTAATGGTCAGACTAAAAAAATCCTAGAACGCATCATTGCGACCAACTGTTTGAGTAAAAAAAGAAAAAAGAAAAGTCTCTTCAACTCTGAAAGTCTCTGTGTGGTCAACGACACACATTATGCTCCTATCTAAACCAATTGCAGATAATCAGGGGCGGGACCTCTCTGATTGGATGTAGGTGGATAGAGAGAGGTGAGTAGCTTGAATAAAGAGATGAGGCTCAAAAACGTTTTCAACAACCACCAAACAGCAAATAAGAACCGATAAACGGATTCCACACTAAGATGTAAACACAGAGTGGACACGTCACATCAGAATCAGGTTTCTCTTTCTCAGCTTTCTCACATGACTTCCCGTGCTGGACACGCCGACGAAGCTGAAAGCCGACAGCTTACTGATTCTAAGGCGTCGGGTCTACGCTTTGTGTTTACATCCAGCAACAAAAGAAGATCCAAACTACGCTTCACATTTGATAAATATCATCATTAATCTACTCTTAATTTTGCTGTTTTGCTTCCACCACAAGAAAATACTTCATGCACAGCTCTCTGTCTCTGTGTATTTCACAAACAGTTTCTCATCTCAGATCTTAATTTTTCCATTATTCATTCGCTTATTACCCATCAGTCTACCATTGGTGATATGACAAACAGAAAATTATTGTTGACAGATGGATTGTTGTTTTGTGTGTCTGCAGTCTGTCAGGCTGTCTGATCACAAAGGAAGGCTGTACTTCTCTGGCCTCAGCTCTGAGCTCCAACCCCTCCCATCTGAGAGAGCTGGACCTGAGCTACAATCATCCAGGGACCTTAGGAATGAAGCTGCTGTCGGCTGGACTGAAGGATCCATGCTGGAGACTGGACACTCTCAGGTATAGAGAGGATGTCTGATAGAGGAGGAAGAGCTGGAAAAATTTCTCTGTCCTTCACTCACTTCCTGTTTGTTTCCTGCAGATGTGACATAAACAAATCAATAAGGCATACTAATGTAAGAGGTTTTCAGAGAGAAGTTTTCCAGGAAAAATTTGTGGATATCTCGGTATATTTAGTGTGGATTATAATAATCGTTCTATACAGAGAGCAACAATTAATATTTATCCTAGATAAAACAACCACTATAAGCAGGGGAAACTGTTGTCTTAGATTTATTAAAAGAAAATGCTGTAGTACAAACTCTCAACTACAGGGAGATCTTTTCTTTACATTTAAAAGCTGCTTGCCATTAAATGCACAGAAATGTAACTGTATTTATGTATTTTAGTGCTTTTCAAATACAAAGGTCACAATTTGCTTTGAAAAGCCAACACACATTATGCAATAACGGAACAAAAACAATCCAGTAAATAAACAAATTTAGAGACAACCAAGGTGGAAGACATATAGGCAGGATGTGACAAAAAAGAGGGTTTATAGATCCAAATGCAAAACTCACAGGAAATGAGGAAACACAGAGACAGGCACAGGAAAAGAGGACAGTGTATACACTGGGATACCTGCAAAAAAGAGACAGGTTGGAGCAAAGTACAGGTGCAGATGCTGAGAGTGTGTTTGGTTGGTGAGAGATGAGCTGATTGGACGGTATGTACGTGTCAGGATTGGTGACTTTTTGAATTGTTACTGGGTGGTATTGCTGCTGTTGGTTGTTCTCAGATTAAGTATTTGGATTAACCCTTTAAAACCGGTAACTATTTTTAAGTAGTTTAAATAGTTACCGGTGTATTTCTATAAGTTTTCTGGGATGCTTAGAACTCAAATTACACTGTTGGACATACTTTGTCATGTTTCGACTGTGTGGAGGCAGGAGAAGGACCCAAACGCAAAACACCACGTAGGAATGAAACTCAAAAAGCTGCTTTATTGCAGAATAGCGCGAAAAATATAACAAAACTAAACTGGGACATGGATAAACTGACACAGAGGGAAACAGCCATGAGGGAGACTACGACACTGACAAAGAGAAACACGGGGCTTAAATACACTGAGGGATAACAAGGGAATGAGACATAGAAGGGGAGCACAGCTGGGAGTAATCAGGCTGGATGAGACAAGGGAAACAAAACTAGAAACACTGGCATGACACACGAACCTTCAAAGTAAAACAGGAAACACACTGACTGAATGCTAGACATGTAAACTTAAGAGCAACTGGGGAGACAGAACATAGGAACCTGAAACATGGTACAGAAAGGCACACTAGACACAACATGGAACACAGTAAAGCTATATTTCAAGAACTAAACCTATGATAACCATAACTGAAACCTAGGGAAATAATAACTATAAAGATCAAAACAGCACAACCAACATGAACATAATGAACTCGCAGGGAAAGAGTAAAAGTAAATACAGTGAACATAGAAACGCAAGACCTCTTCAAAATAAAACAGGAAACATGAGACACAGACATGACAACCTGAACTTGACAACGTAAGACAGACATGAACCACATGAAGGGCAAGGGAGACTTAACAGGGGTTGGAAGACAAAAGGGGAATCTAATAACAAAGAACTATAACAACCTAGGCATGATAAAAAAAAATTAACATAGAAAACCTAAAGGGCTTAAACATAACAGGAATGTAAACTAAATCTCAAAACGCTGGGTCAAAAGCCCCAGAATCATGACACCTTATTACATGCTGTACTTTTGAAAATTTGGATTATATTTATTTTTATTTTTCTTGCGGTACATAAAAATTGGTGTATGTCAAAAATCAGACCAAAAAGCAGTGCACCTCTTTATTTTATTGTTATATATTATAGTTCTATATTATTTTATTGCTTTATTTATTGCTTTATTTTGGTGCCTTTTCTTCCTGAGATGTCAGGATTCTGGCCAATAATTTTACCATTGCAAGGATAGTAGATTAAAAATGCACAAGGCGAAGCGGTCAAAAGTCTGGCTATACTTCACAGCAAAAGATGCAAACTCAGCAGCCTCCAACAAGTGCTTTAAGGTGATACTGTGCAAAGGAGGTAACACCTCGAATCTGACAACAAACCTTTTTTTTTTTTTTTTTTTTTTTTTAAGTTGCAGAATTTTTTATTTAGTTTTGACTGACAGTTTTATGAGTAATACATACTTTGAATAATTCTCATATTTGTACATTAGTACCTAATCACACTGGACAACACATGTGTGCATGGCAGTGTACGTTGTCACATAAACCTTGAGACCAACACACTTCACACCCCCTGGCATGTCTGGTTGCTGGTGAAAAATGTGCATTCTCCAACCTGACTGCTGGCTGGTGAAGTTAGTCACAAAGAGGGTCATCCACCAAAAACCTCCATGTGACTGCTTTGATGGACTGAATTTGTCCTGATTGGCTGTAGCTTGCATGGGAGACACCAACGTGCCTGTAAACACTCGCTGAGGATTAACGAATCTGTGGAAAGTGCCTTTAGAGTAAAAGTTAATACGTTGGCTGCAGAGGTAAAGCCCAGCTTTTACTTTGAAAGTCAAGCTCTATGTCTCTCGTTTGGATTGCACTTTCTCAAGTTGTTGATTTTGCAGGTAAACTTCTATGC
The DNA here is from genome assembly GCF_013358895.1 of Oreochromis aureus. Classification (NCBI taxonomy): domain Eukaryota; kingdom Metazoa; phylum Chordata; class Actinopteri; order Cichliformes; family Cichlidae; genus Oreochromis; species Oreochromis aureus. The sequence goes on along the minus strand of NC_052944.1, from coordinate 102,762,304 downwards.
AGACTGTGGGCAACTGCAGCAATCTGCTAAATGTTCTAGGCCCATGAGTCTGGGACATAACTAAAGCTGGATTTACATCTTTGTGTCCCTTCATGTACCTGTTAGATGAGACAAAGAAAAATGCCAGTTCAGCACCACAAACCTGTGGAGATGGATCGTCCTGCAGTCCTTTAATAAGACAGTAGAGTGTAACCTCTGTGCTGCTGAACAGCAGCTGGTTGAAACGTCAGCTTGAATAAGAAGAACAAAGGTGAATTTGTTTACTTCAAAAAGCTCTTTGTCTGTTATGATTTCTGTCTTTTCCTGGCAGAGAAGAAGTTAAGGACAAACAAAAAGCAGAAGCTTGAAAAAGCTTCACCTCCTTTAGAAGCTCTTCTACATATTTTTCTACATATGATGACAGCAGCTCTGAGAAGCCTTGTATAGGACCAGTACAGTAACAGGACCCTGACCAGTTCTTTTCATTTAGTTTTTAACTCTGGTTAGCAAACAGCTTGTAGGCGTCTTGTTGCAACCTTCTGGCAACAGCAACACAACAACAAGTCTGAAGCCCAGGGTTTAGACATGACCCACACAGAGTAGAGACCAGTCAGGAATCATACGGTGTGTCGCCGTTTGTCCCCACTCGGCGACACACCCGCCGGGGATCAAACTCTGGTAATTGGTGATTCTGTTCTCAGACATGTGAAGCTAGAGACACCGGCAACCATAGTCAATTGTCTTCCAGGGGCCAGAGCAGGCGACATTGAAGGAAATTTAAAACTGCTGGCTAAGGGTAAACGTAAATACAGTAAGATCATAATTCACGTCGGCAGTAATGACACCCGGTTACGCCAATCGGAGGTCACTAAAATCAATATTGAATCGGTGTGTAACTTTGCCAAAACAATGTCGGACTCTGTAGTTTTCTCTGGTCCCTCCCCAATCAGACCAGGGTGACATGTTTAGCCGCATGTTCTCCTTAAATTGCTGGCTGTCTGAGTGGTGTCCCAGAAACGATGTGGGCTTCATAGATAATTGGCAAACCTTCTGGAGGAAACCTGGTCTTGTTAGGAGAGACGGCATCCATCCCACTTTGGATGGAGCAGCTCTCATTTCTAGAAATATGGACCAATTTATGAAACCCCCCAAAATATGACTATCCAGAGTTGGGACCAGGAAGCAGAGTTGCAGTCTTACATGCCTCTCTGCAGCTTCTCTCCTCCTGCTACCCCCCCAAAAACCCATCTCCATTGAGACTGTGTCAGCTCCCAAACAGACAAAAAACAAACCAAAACCCAGCAATAAACAACTTAAACATAAAAAAATCACCAAGAAAGAACAATACAGTATCCACATCTGAACCAAAGAGTAAAACAGTGAAATGTGGATTATTTTTTTTATTATTATTTTTTTTTCCTTTTTTTTTTTTTTTTTTTTTTTTTTTTTTTTTTTAACCTGTCCCGTTTGGTTCTTTTGCCATCAGAATTATTGTCTAAAGGCGAAGAAAGATGCCCAACGGTTTACTTTACCAAATGGACCATCCCAGCCTTGCCGTAATGGTCCATTTGATTCACCTTTATTGTTTATTTTATTTTCACTTGCTGAATACGGGACAGACTTGACTGGTGGAAAGAAAAGGGAGAAAGAAAGAGGAAAGAAAAACAGCTGAGAAGAGGGACGGGGGTGAAGGGCAAAACCAAAACCAACAGAATAAGCAGAAAAAATACATATATCGATCACCTGGATCACCTGTTAAGAAAAAAAAAGCAAGCAGAAGAAAACGAGAGTAATAAACAACATCACAATGATATATGGGAATATGACAGTAAATACTAAATATTAAACATTATTGTGCAGCACGTGAGATCGACAGCGCACAGTGTGCTTTGAGGTAGGAGCCAAAAAGGGTGTGGTTTGTGTGTGTGATCACCCGTGTGTGCACCTGTGAGCATGAACGCAGCTTGTTTTTAAAAAGGTTCCTTCATGTAATGATCTGCTAGAGGGTGGGGGGCCACTGCCCCATCCTCCAGGGCATGAAGCAGGTATGGAGGAGATCAAAACTCCAGACATCCAGAGGCCCCAGAACACAAGAGACCAAGGAAGACCAACAGAGGGCAGCAGCGCCACTATCCCAGAAAGAGCTGAGGAGAGTCCCAGATGAGGGGTCACTCAGCAGCCGCGAGCAGAAGCCGGGGGTTGCAGTGGCGTGCCCGTGAGCTCCGCCGGCAGCCAGCTGTGCCTGGTGACCGAGCCCATCCCGAAGTGGCCCGGCGAGCCCCAGGCTCCAGGCCCCGATAAGCAGCCGCCAAGGAGTGAGCCGGTGGGTACCTGGGCGCCACCCGGACACAAAGAACCACCAACGCACCGATGTCTGAGGGCGTCTGCCACCGGCAGGGGAAGTGGTGGGGAGATAGGCCTCAAACCTTGGAGGGCCTGAGATGTCCCCAGAGAGGTGGCGTCTGATACCCAACCTGACATATAGACACAGACAAACAGGCACACACAGATACAAACATCTATTCCCACCCTCATGCTCTCATATACAATTACTCAACACTCACCCAACATGGAGACAGACATAGAGACACTGTACACACAATCACACTCCCCAAGCGTACTCTAAGCCCGGGTCTAGGTACCCTTGCCCCTGGAGGGGAAACTGCGCCCAGACCCAGGTGATGTTACCCTTTTCCCTGTGGTGGGAGAAGCAGACTGCCCGACTCCGCAGCAGCAGGGAGGCCCCACATTCAGACCCCAGTCGGACGGCCAACTCCTCCTCCTAGCCCCCCCGCTCCAGCAGGCAAGAGAGAACGGGGTGTGGGAAGACTCAAACCTCCCTCCACCCGCTCATATGTAGTGTTGATGTATGTGTGTTCTAAGGTGCATTTAAAACCCAGGAGGGCATGGAGCTACCTGCCAGAGCAGCAGGTAGCGTATAGCCCCTCCTGCTAGCCCTCAATGTCTACGTGTATTTAAAATTGAGAGGTGGGCAACGGCGCCAGGGGTGAGGTGTATACCCTGATGGTAATTTGGAATCCGTGTAGCGTGCCCACCCCAAGATCCTATATGTATGTGTAATGAGAGTGTGAGTAATGTGAATGTCTAAGTTGTGGGATAAAATTGAGGCAGAGGCAGCCAGAAGGGGACAGAGGGGGGGATGTCTCCTCTGCACCCTGGTGACACACCCCTACCCCAAGGCCCTGCATGTGTGGGTGATTGTGGTGGAGCGGGAAGAGGGAGGCAGCTGGAGATGGGGAGGGAAGGAAGGGAGGGCAGTGACCCCTCCTGGGGCCAGCTCCCCGCTGACCCCAGTAGGCACCCCATACTCTGCAACCCGCCAGGAAAAGGGGGCCCAGGCCCATCCGGACCGGGGCCCAGTGCAGCAACGCCGCCCAGCCCCACAGAGCCCGGGACAGTCCACCCGACCCCACCACAGAGAAAACTGCACCCACCCCATCATCCACTCATCTTCCAGACTACACAAGACAATAGACGCCCAGGCTGAGATCTTCCTCCACCTCTCCTGTATCTCCCCTCCTGCAGAGAGAGTTCCTGAAGAGAGGAAATCTCCTGCAGGATTTGACAACCTCCCCACCAGTTGAAGAGCCCCCAGGTGGTTCGATGCACAGGCGGCACCCAGCGCCAGGACTGGGCCCCCATACACCCACCCGCCCACAACCCCGGCAACACACCAACCAGGACCCAAGCCCCTGAGGCTTGGCCAGGGCCCCAGCCCAGAGGCGGGCGCCCCAGAACCTCACGCCCATCCCGGACCCACCCAGGGGCAGCCAGGCTAACAGGTCAGTAACCCACGTCCGTCAGCACAGACCCTCCCCTAGCCCCGCTGCACGCAGCCACGAGGAAACCGTCACCTAAGAGCCAACAGAGCCCCTAATTGGCCATGGCCGCTACCCCGGATTGAGCCCCCCAAGGAAGATGCTCCCGGGGAACCCCTGATGCCCTAAGCCTGTCCCTACCCCACACCAATCACAACAGTGAAGGTGGGACCAAACTAAGACCCCCACCCCACTAGGTGATGGAGCTGATCAAAGGAGCCCAGAGAAATTGATCTGATGTGGTGGCAGAGGCTGTATCAAGACTAATGTAATCTAATAAATAATTTCTATATTGGTTAGAATTAAGATTATTTTTATTTTTCCAGTTCATGAGGACTGTTTTCTTGGCTATGCATAGGGCAGTGAAAACCATATGGGCTATATTCTTTTCCGGAGTGACATTATCTAAGCTGCCCAACAAACATACTAAAGGGAAGTTGGAATGTTACATTTCAGACACTTTGATAAGTCTTCACATATCTCGCGCCAAAACTTCTGAACTGGTGGACAGAACCAAAGAGCGTGGATATAATTGTCCGGTGAATTGGTTTGGCAGTGTGAGCAGTTGTTGGTAGACGTAAAGCCCATCTTGAACATCCGATGGCCTGTATAGTGCACTCTATGTAGTATTTTGTATTGAATTAATTGAAGACTGGGATTTCTAATTAGATGAAAGGTTTTTAAGCAAATCTGAGACCAGAAGTTTTGGTCAAAGTTAACTGATAAATCCGCTTCCCATTTTGCAATAGGAAGTGATATTGATTCATCTGTTTTAGAAAGCATTCTGTATATTTTGGATAGTAATTTGGGGTTTTAAGAGTAAGAAATTGAACCACACTTGGTGTCGTTTGTAGTTCAACTTGACCCGGTTTAAATCTCTTATTTATTATGGATTTAATTTGTTGATATTCTAAAATCTTTTCTTGTTGATCCCATATTGTGTAACTAGTCTGTCAAATGAGATAAATTCTGTTCCTTCTAGTATATGTTCTAAGTATTTGATTCCTTTACTACTCCAATCTGAAAAGTTTATCATATTATTGTTTTGTAATATGTCAGGGTTGTTCCAGATAGGTGTATGCGTTTGCATGGGATTAATGAAGACTCTGTCAACTTCAGAAACTCCCACCACGCTGTCAGAGAAGAGCTGATGTTGATGCTTTTGAAGCATTCATGTCGTTGGATGTTTGAGCTGATAAATGGTAGATCTGAAATCTCTAGATTATTGCAAAGTGCTTGTTCTACATCTAGCCAAGGTTCATCTAAGAGGGTATGTTTTTGCCATCCTGAGATAAACTGAAGCCTGTTGGCTAAGAAGTAATGCTGAAAGTTAGGTAGTTCTAATCCTCCTTTATCCTTGGTCTTTTGTAGTGTTTTTAAGCTTATACGTGGGGGCTTATTTTTCCAAAGGAATTTGGACATATATGAATCTAGAGATCTGAACCAATCTTACGGCGGTTTAGTTGGGATCATTGAGAATAAATAATTTATTTTTGGTAATACCATCATTTTTATAGCGGCAACCCTTCCCATGAGTGATATGGGTGAGACATTTCCACCTAGCCAGATCACCTTCTACCTTCTTTAAAAGTGGGATATGGTTTAATTTAGTTAGATCTGCAAGCTTGGGAGATACATTAATACCTAAATATTTTATATTTCCCGATTGCAGTGGAGTAGAAGAGGAATTATGGAAGGAGCAATTAATCGGAAGGACTGTAGATTTTGACCAGTTAATTGAGTAATCTGATATTCTTGCAAAAGAGTTTATCAGTTCAATCACCCCAGAGATATTGGTTTGTGAATTTTGGAGAAAGAGTAACACATCATCCGCATAAAGGCTGATTTTATGTTCTACATTCTTGCATTTTATGCCCTTAATTACTGAATTCTGTCTAATTGCTGCTGCTAGTGGTTCGATAAAAATTGCAAACAGTGAAGGGAGAGTGGGCATCCCTGCCTGGTGCCCCTCAGGAGACAGAAGCTGGAGGATGTCTGGTCATTTGTTCTCACACAAGCTGTTGGGGAATTATATAATATTTTTAACCAGTTGATGAAAGAAGATCCAAAACCAAATTTGTGTAAAGTTGCAAATAGAAATTTCCAGTTAACTCTGTCAAACGCTTTTCTGCATCTAAAGAAAATATTGTAGTTTCAAGGTTTTACTGTATGAGTAGTCTATCAAATTAAGTAATCTACGTGTATTTGTTGATGAGTGCCTACCTTTTATGAAACCAGTTTGGTCAGGATGAATTAAGAGGGGGTTATTTTCTCTAGTCTCTTCGAGAGAGCTTTGCAGATTATTTTAAGGTCTACATTTATAAGGGATATTGGACGATAGCTTGAGGGATATACAGGGTCTTTGCCTGGTTTTAGCAGGAGATTAATGTTTGCAGAATTCATATTTGATGGAAGTCTGCCCTTTTCTTTGATTTCCAACAACGTTCTGTAAAAAACTGGTGCTAGAATCGTCCAGAATTCTTTGTAGAATTCTGCAGGAAAGCCGTCTGGTCCTGGAGCCTTATTATTGGGCATACTTATCAGGGCTTCCTGGAGTTCACCTGGTGTCAGTGGCGAATCTAGTGCCATTGCTTGAGTGTCTAATAATTTTGGGAGAGTTATGTTGTCTAAAACTGATCAATTTCCTTTTTAGATGGGTTTATTTGTGGTGAATACAACGTTTATAGAAATCCCTGAAAATGTTGTTTATTTGTTTCGGTCAAATATTGTGTTCCCAGATGAATCTTGAACAGCACATATAGTTGTTTTTTCTTTATTTATTTTTAGCTGGTTTGCTAGAAATTGACCGGATTTATTACTATGTTCATAATTTTGTAGCGTAGTCTTTGTACTAAGAATTTAGTTTTTTATCAATTATCTCATTTAATTCTAGTTTTGTTTTGCGTATTTTGTTCAGTGTTTCCTGATCTTGGTGGTACGCGTGAGGCTTCTTCTAGGGATTTGATGGTTTTTCTAATTCCTGAATATTTTTGTTTTCTTCTTTCTTTTTATGTGATGAGAAAGAAATTATTTTACCTCTCATCACAGCTTTCCCTGCTTCCCATAGAACAGAAGCTGATGTTCCGGGAGTGTCATTAAAGTCTAAATATGAAGTCCACTCTTTTTTAAAATATTTAATAAAGTCTTCATCTTTAAGCAGTGAAGTATTAAATCTCCAGTTTTTACTTGGCGTAGTATTATTCTTGTGCATTAGTGTTAAAGATACAGGAGCATGATCGCTGACAGCTATAGGATGAATCTCAGTGTCTGAAATGTCACTCAGCAGTGAGCTGCTGACCAAAAAATAATCCAGACGAGAGTAGGAGTGATGAACATGTGAGAAGAAAGAATATTCCTTACTGTTGGGGTGAAGGGAGCGCCATGCATCGCAAAGACCAAAGTCGCTCATATACTGTTTGATTATATTTGTGGACTGCCAATTACGCTGAGTTCCTGCTGTATTGAGCCTATCCATTTCTTCATTTAGTCCAAGGTTGAGGTCGCCTCCAAGAACAAGTGTGCCATCTAAGTGTTCAGAGAGTGCACTGAAAAAACCGTGAAAGAATGAGGATCATCAACATTTGGACCATATACACTTACAATACATAGCTTTTTATCACATATAGATAGTTTAATGATTAAGAATCTGCCCTCTGGATCTATAACTGTATCGAGTACTGTGAAATTAATATTTTTATGTATTAAAATTGCTACTCCCTTTGTCTAGAATTATAACAAGCTGAGAACACATTAGGAAACTCAGGTGTTTTAAGTTCATTCGAACCTTTAAGAGGTCTGTGGGTCTCTTGTAAAGGACAACATCTGCCTGTAGTTTTTGAGTTGGTTAAATATTTTTAACCTCTTTTCTCTGGAGCCAGCTCCATTTACATTCCATGTAACGAATCTTGGTTCACCCATAGATATGTTTGTATAACTAGGGGTGTATGCTGTGTGTGTCGCTTAGACAGGTGGAGAGAATACATCACCAGTTCATAAATAAAGAGAGGGAGAGAGAGAAAAAATGCGTGGCGAGATGCTCCCTGAGTCTGATTATGTGTGTGCATATTTACTAATATGAGTAGTACGCTTGACTTAAGTGTGTGTATCCTATACTGTGTGCGCTGTCTGTCTGATGTAAATGTGCTGCCGTTGAGCGCATGATTGTGTGTGATCGTGCTGTGCATATGTGTCGAAATAAAGTTTGTGGATGAGTCTGGAGGCAGGTGATCGAAGCAGTGAAAGAAATAAAGAAAGAAACCAAGTACAAGGGTGAGCAGCATAAAAACAGGAGGGGAAAAGAGAGAAAAAAAACGAGAAGGAGAGAAAACAATAGCAAAAAAACAAAACAAACAAACAAACAAACCCGGAAACATTCCAATCATACCGTTGACGGAGAGTGACGGTGTTAATTCTGTTATGAAATTAAGATGAGCCGATTTGATACTGGTAAGTTAAACAGATGTTAATGTTAAGTTAATGCAAGTTAGTGTGAGTGGATGGGGAAAGGGTGTAGCGGATTCTTATCTGGTGTGAAGTTAATACAGCCACGGAGTGATGTCGGGGTCGCGGTGGAGCTGTCCGTCCACGTACAGCCGGTCCACAGCGATGACAGCGCGGAGAGCCCTTCTGGATGAAGCTGCGTCGGATTGGGAAGAGGACCCTGCGTCGTTCCAGGATCTCTTTGGGAACTGGTCGTTCACGCTGAAGTCCGTTCCTTTTAATTCCCTCCCGCTTTTTTTCACCTGTTCCTTTTGTTTGAAGTGGCCAAATTTGGCCACAATAGGACGTGGTCTCCGGCCGGCGTCCTCACGGCCCCAAGCGATGCACTCTATCGAAGGCAATGTTCTTTACGGTGTCCTCCGGCAGCTTCAGGTGGATTTTAATGAAGCTTTTCACCGTTGCCTCTGCATCCTCTCCGGCAGATTCTGGAATACCGGAAAATACAAGGTTGTCACGCATGCTACGGGCTTGTAGATCGATAACTGACTCTTTTTTTTTTTATTTTCAGTGTTTAGCTGGGTCACATTATCGGTGAGAGATTTGACCGACTCCCGTGGCGTGGCATTTTCAGCGGCAAGCGTTTCCACTTGCTGCTGGCTGAACTCCAGGGATTCTCGCAGAGATTTAAATTCCCGGTGTAAAATCTCCACCAGGGACAGCCTCGCATCGAAACTGGACAATCGTTGGTCGATTGACTCCAGGATGTCTGCAATGTCTTTGCCGGCAGGTGATGTTGTGCCGGGGGAGTCTGCCGGGCGACATCTCTTCGATGACGGTGTCTCAATTTTGGCCGGGGAAGATGCACTCTGGGCCTTCTTCATGACTAAATCTTGGAAACAGCGGTCGATGTAATCTTGGAGAGCGTCTAAACTCTCCCCGTTGTCCTCCAGGGTGTTTAGAGATGATAGGACAGATGTTGTTAGTTATATGACAATTGATTATTATATTTGGTAATGCTAAAGCTTAAAGAAACTTTGTTCAGTTCTAAACTACCATTCGCTTAAATTTTCCGCCAAAATCTCCGGCGTCTGACGTCAGTTACAGCATGTGTCGCTTACCTTGTCCGTCACTTCCGTCACTTACCTCCTCCTTTTTTTTTTTTTTTTAAAAGCTGAGGAATGAGTCATTAGTTAGGAGTAAAGGATCAAGCTGCCAGGTGGGTTTTTGACTGGGGCATTTATAAAAATTAACATCTAATTGAACTGGACTATGGACTGAGATAGAGTTGTATGGACAATCTAAAACCTTGGGAAGAATTCTATTATCTACAACAAAAAGAATCTATCCGTGAGTATGACCAGTGTACTGGTGAGAAGAATGAGAATTGTTTAGATGTAGGATTTTTATTCCTCCAGAGGTCAAAAAAGTGTAAGATTGCAAAAAGAATTGCAGAACATTGCCCACTCTTGAAATGTTGCTGTCAGCTTTTGCGTTTGATCTGTCAAGTTAAGGATTAAGCACACAGTTAAAGTCACCAGCCAATATCAAATGGGACTCTGTTAAATCTGGGAGGTTCTTTAAAAAAGTACTATAAAATTTAGGTTATCCCAGTTTGGTCCGTATACATTTGAAAGAGTTACTTGTTTCCTATACAAACTGCCCTGTATAATAATATGTCTCCCTCTGGTATCCGCTACAGTTGATAGTGGAATAAATGGATATGCCCTTCCTAATTAGAATAGCAACACCACGTGATCTATCCTCAAATTTTTATGCTAAATACTAAAGTTTAATTTGTTCACTTGATCAGAGGTGCGTTTCCTGCAGATATAAGCGCTTTGGGTGCCTTGAAAAGTGCTATATAAATCCAATCCATTATTATTATTATTATTATATACAACAATGATTTTAAATGAATAAATACCCTTGTGCATTTAACTGGATTATTTATACCTTTAACATCCTAACTTGACCAAAAACAATGGTCTCTGAGCAAATACTCTTTTTCTTAGAGACAAATCAAACCCAAGGAATGAAAATGACTCTTATGTGGGAGGCCTTAAAAGCCTATCTTCGAGGCCAGATAATTTCATATGCAACCTTTTAAAAAAAAGAAATACTTACAACAAATGAACAATTTAGCCAACAGTCAAAGCAGCTTGGAAAGAAAAGTGTCTGGACTTCTTTAAGTTGCTTGAAGATCTTTCACCTCTCATCCGAGAAGCTTCTTCAATTCTATGGTAAAATGGCGGAGAGTCCCAGATTTAAACACAGTGGGAATAACCCTCCAAAGAGGGACAAAAGGACCCCCTGATGATCCTCTACCTAATCACATGAGCCAAGGTGTGAAAACGGGGGGTCACAATCAGCCAGCAACATAACTTTTCTTTCCAAATTCCTTATACTACGATGACTGAGAACCTTCACAGATAACCTAGCCAACAGTATAAAAGAAATTGATTGCTTATATGTAGAAAATCCAACACCAGACCTCTATAAGAGAAAATTATTACTAAACAAAATCCTGTCCATTTAGCGTTTATTTTTCAAATCAAGCAAAAGTTCTATGAGCATGGGGAAAGAGCCAGAAAAATTTTGACACATCAAATTAAGCAATCCATATCAGTTAACACAATGTCTGAAATCTGTCAAACCTCTGAAGAAAAGATGTCCGATCTGAAAACTAAAATAGAATTACAAAGGCACTGGACGGCAATATTTCTGCTTGTGTTCCGGCAAAATGCCCGAGTAACGAAATCCACTGGCTCTGATTGACTGAGCCTAGAATGCCCATAATGCCTTCCGAATCATGTGACAATCCCTTGGCTTCCATACTTGCGTTTCGCACCCTTGCCTTTGCTGCTCTCTGAGTGAGTGCAGCGTTGTTTTCATGGGTTTTTAATGCCACCTATAACCTTTTCATGTTCTGATTTAACAGCAGATTTCACCACATGCACACAGAGAAATGTCTGCATCTGTCACACAATCAGTGGACCATATATTTGATTTTTCAATATTTCATGTTGAAACTATTAAGGGACCAGTGTACAGTGGAACCCCGACTTACGGTTACATTCAACAAAAAATTCAAGTTATGAAGGCACAGGTGTCATTTCCAGCTAAATAGAAGAAGAATCTAACTCTCGGCCATTTGACCTTAGAACTGAAGAAGCTTCTCGGATGAGAGGTGAAACGTCTTCAAGCAACTTAAAGAAGTCCAGACGCTTTTCTTTGCAAACTCCTTTGACTACGATGACCTGGATGACTGAGAACCTTCACAGACATAGAAGAAGAATATAAAGACAATGAAGGTCACAGTTTGAATCAGTCATATTTCGTTCAATTCAGTGATGTACTGACAGATCCAGGATCAGCCCAAATCATCAGCAGTTTGATCCACGTATGGGCTGAATTGTATTTTTGTATGAGAGCCATGTGTGCATGCTGAAAGAGACTGTGCTGGTCTGACCACCTTCCTCCTTTCAGGGTGGAGCCTGCTGGAGTCCGATGGTTGAGACCAGGTCTGAGGAAGTGTAAGTGTGTTTTTAATGTGATTCATGAAAACAAAGCAGCACACATTCAACCATCTTCAAACTGTCACATCACTCATTCACATCTCTGATGTCAGGAGTCATCATCAAAGTGTCAATCAATGAACAGATGATGGATCAATAACTGCAGCTGGATTGTGTTTGTTCTCTCCATCAGATTCCTGTCAACTCACAATCGACATAAACACAGTACACACAAACCTCCGACTGTCTGACAACAACAGCAAGGTGACACATGTGGACGAGGTTCAGTCATATCCTGATCATCCAGACAGGTTTGATTATTTCTGCCAGTTACTGTGTAGAAATGGTCTGACTGGTCGCTGTTACTGGGAGGTTGAGTGGAGAGGAAGGGTTGATATAGCAGTGAGTTACAGAAGCATTAGAAGGAAACAAGAGAGTCAATTATCAAAATCAGGTATGTTTGCTACGCTTGCTAGTTTCTATTCCCCATATGGTATGTTTGGACACAATGATCTGTCCTGGAGTCTGTGCTGCTCTGATGATGGCCCTCATTCTGTCTGGCACAATAAGTGGGATACATCCATCTCCTCCTCCTCCTCCTCTGTCTCTAACAGAGTAGCAGTGTATGTGGACTGTCCTGCTGGCACTCTGTCCTTCTACAGAGTCTCCTCTGACACTCTGATCCACCTCCACACCTTCAACACCACATTCACTGAAACTCTTTATCCTGGGTTTTGGTTCAGGTCCCCTGGTTCCTCAGTGTCCCTGTGCTGAGTTGAGTGTAAAGAGTGTCCTCCTGTTAGAGAAACATTGTTATCATTTTACACAAAAAACAAACAAACAAACAAACAAACAAACAAACAGCTAAACATGAGAGGCTTTTGGACAAAGTTTGTGTTCTCCATTCTTTAAGCACCAGTTCAAGGACCGTTTAAGCACCGCCACAGTTTCAAAAGTACCGGTTTGGCACTGGTATCGGATAAAATCTAAACGATACCCGTCCCTACTCTCACCTAGTGATGGTGAGATGAAGCCTCGTGATGAACTGAAGTTTTCCATCCACCTGGTCGACTCATGGTTCGATGCATTGTGATGATTCATTTGCTCTACTGCGCCATCAAGTGGATTCAAGTGAAACAGGCTCTGTGATTATAATGATGTGATGTGTCAACCTCTAAACTGAATAAATAAATTGTTTTCGTGGTTATTTATCTCGAATATTGTCTCAGAGAAAGTCGAAACTATCAGGACAGAGTTTTGGTATGATTGTGTAACTGTTAGGGCTCTGATTTCTAGAATCAATTCGAATTGGGGAAATGCCTCATACAGTCAGAAATATTATAATTCACATCATGCATCAGTACATTTCCATATTTTTGAATCTATAAAAATAAAGCTGACACTTGCGAGACTTTATCAAAGGTGTAAGCATCACAGCAGATGTCTTTGAGTCAAAGTAGCTGAGGATAAAACACAGAAAAACATGAAGGTGATTTTCCTGGCCTGGGATTTTATAAAAATATTCTTTAGTAGATCAAAAATGAAAGAAAAACATTAATCAACATAAACATAAACCATCAAGTTACAGTCAAAACGCATCAAAATGATTTAAGCTGCGCTCAAGCTGTGGTTAACAGGTTTTTAACTCATGCTCACCCTACCTTTCTGTTTATCAACATCAAGTGCGGGAACAGGTGAGTGCAACCACATTTATCACCTAACACACCCATGAGTCACACCCCACATCCGTGCACCAATACAATCTGATTATGTTTATTATTATTTTTGAGTCTGCTAAATGACTTTAATAAAATCTCCTGCAGTTAAATTGTTTCCTTTTGAACGCTTTGTGAAACATGAATGAATGTGAGTATTAATGAGTTTTAGTGTAAATGGCTCTTACAGGTGACACCATCCTTTCAAAGTAAGAGTCCATCGGGGCGACTGTCCAGGCCTCTAAAACCATCCCAGGTAACAAGTTGGTAAATCCATTTAAAGCTTTGAATGTCAACTATTAAAAGGAAATTCTTTGACCGGCACCAAATTCCTGTTGATTTTTAGAATAAACCGATAAATCCTTTAATACAACGGGTGATAATTACCAGTATGATTATTTCAGTCAAAGCTGAATCTGCTTAGAGAAACGGGAAAGAAGAAGTGACACCAAGTTACTTTAATTCTGTCAGCACAAAGTTAAAAAGTCACAAACTGTCAGTGTGACGTTACTTTAGTTACAGAGTGCTTTTATTGTGAAAATCGGTTTGCGCGCAGGTGAAGGCCTTCCTTTCCAGGAAGCAGCTGAACTATCAGGAAGTAAGTGGAGCTTGTTGTTGGTGTGTGTGAAGAAACAGTAAGTTTGCTTTGTTTCCTCTTTTAACAGTTTGTTTTTAGGAACTTTACTGTTTGTTCTTTGTTCTTTGTGCTTTACTACTTGTTATTCAGCATACTAGGCTGAAAACCAAGGGTGATAGAGCTTTTGCCACTGTGGCCGCCAGACTGTGGAACTCTCTTCCTCAGAACTTAAGATCTGCAGACTCATTGATTACTTTTAAAAAACAGCTAAAAACACATCTTTTTAGAATTGCATTTTGTTAACTTTGGACTGTTTTTGTTTTATACCTTGTGAAGCACTTTGTGATCTTTTATCTAGAAATGTGCTATATAAATAAAATTTTACTTACTTACTTACTTACTTACTTGTTCAGCTCATGTTTGATTTCTTCTCACAACAAACTGTGTGTTTTATTTCCGGTCCCTCCATGCAAGAGAGAGACCGCTCGATAGTTCAGGTAGTGATGGCTCGCTTGAAGCTGATGCGCCAGTGCGTGTGTTAAAAAAAAAATCAACACACTGCTTCAGAAGCACTGTGTCCAAGCTTGATTTGTTTGGCCAGAGTCACGTGATCAGTGACGTCCTTAGCTTCATTTATAATTCAACTGCTTCAGTGTCTGATTCAATGGTTTATAAGGAAGTGAATCACTCGCGGGATTTGTGGAGTGTTTTGATGGTGACAGCCAACCACTGATCATTCCACTGAGAGATTTGGTTCTGTTGTGTGGGAGTATTTTGAGTTGATTTTGGTCGGTGGGTTTTCCAGCTTTGTGTTCTGGGTGTTTGCTTTTGTTTTGTGCGTGTTTATTATCATTTTATCTGAAAACGGGAAGAACTTAAAATCTCAAAAATCTGCTTTTCATAATATAAATATCATTAAATAACTTTAGAAAAACTTCCATTTGACTCGTAACATTTAATGTTATAAAAAGATATATTTTATGTTTTAAATAATCTTAAACTGTTAGTCTGCAAAATGTGCAGCAATTATTCTCTTTAGCTGATAGTTTGTGGGGCCCAGGTAGACTGTATAACTGCATCTCTACCAGTTTTTCTGCACTCCAGCCTCTTCTGTGCCGTGTTCCACGAAAAGGAACATGTTCGGCCATCGCACAGTGGAACAAATTTTCTTCTTAAATAAAATTCAAAAAGGGTTACCTTAAACGCATCATGTTTTTAATTTGCAAGTTCATAAGTTCACAATCAATTCGATCCCCAGGTCAAAAATATGTATATATTATATGCAACGTGGTATTTTTCAATTATTGTATTTACCAACATGAAGAAGTCACAAGCAAAGAAAGACCACACAATGGTGCATGTTTAAACAAGGAGAGTTTACTGGTCAAAATTATTTATTAAACAAAGAAACCACATTTTCTAACACTCTAAAATACATGTTTAAAGCAACACAACGGTGGCCCAATATCAGACAGAACTCCACTCTGTAGAGTGGGCAATAATAATGAAACAGTTGGATTTATTTTGTGGATTCAAGCTGCTCTTCATATTTTTGGCCACCAGATGTCACCAGAGAGGACGGTATTGAAAAGTTTCTAGTAATGAACCGTTTTTCAATACAAGCTTCAATGCTTCAGAAAGCTTCATTTGGCCATCACTAGTTCACGGTAACAGACTCAGAGCTGGACCAACAAGGCAGAGTGTGTCCGCCATTCTGAGCTACGTTTGTGTTTGTACTTTGAGTTCACTCAGTCCTCAGAGGACACAGCTTACTTAATAACGTCACAGCCCTTTACCTTCTTTACTGTCACTGTGTTTAATATTTACACACAAAACACCTGCCAGACCGCTGACACTAAGCTAACAATAAGAACTCTTAAAGACACGAGTTAAAAAGCTGCTTTTACTGTGTGATTAGATTCCAGGAATGAGAGCAGCAGCAGAGTTGGTGGTTGATGAAACTCCTTGATTACTAAATGGAAGAAGCTTCTCATTACAAGTAAATCCGTGTGTGTCAGTGAATGCATTGTTTGTGGTTCATGGCTCCATCTAGTGGACTGCTAGTAGAAGTAGAGCAGCGATAGCAGCTGCCTCTGCCTCACACTGCTGTTTGACTGCATTCAGCTGACACTGAGATGAAGCAGGAAAGAAGCAGCTGATATTTGGACAGCACACATGATGGAAAACAGGATTTCAGTTGATGTGAACATGAATGATTTGTGTTTCCTCTGCAGGTGAAGGTAGAAAGTGTGTGAGTTAATGTGATTTCAGCAGCATGGATCAGTGTGAGGACAGAGAGGAGGGAGTCCCTCCCTCTAAAACCACTCTGTGTGGGGAACATGAGAGCCAGACCAAAGCTGAGAGGTGAGATGACCATCTCTAACTGTCCAAACTGTCCATGACTCTTCTACATGTCACAGCTCAGCACTCACATCACTGCTCCATCATTATTCACAGGAAGAAACGAGGAACTAAAGATAGACATGAACCTGGACTTCCACCCAGCTCTGTGTCCTTACTGAGTGACAAGTTAAAGGGCGGTGGTTCTCCTGCAAAGAGGTAATGTGTGTGTAAATGTTGTTGTTACTCAGTGTTTGTGAATAAATCCTCTATCATGTTTAATGTCAGCTCAGCTGTGTTTCACACACATTTCTATGTTCATATGTGACGCGGTGTATGTTGACGTGTTTCCACAAACACAGCAATCAGAGTGTAAAGAGTGGATGTTGTAGGACGTGTTTCTGTAGTGAAGAGGCTGAGTAGGACACCTGCAGATGCTCCAGCAGGTGTCTCCTTCATGCTTTGCTTCAAACACAGTGTAGGGAGGAACTTCCACTCAGATGTCACACATTTCCAACTGAAACCAGAAGAAAGAGTTATTGGGATTTGTGTGAAACTTGTGTGTTTTAGAGCGAGTGATCAGCTCCAGCCTGTGAGTGCAGCCCTCAGTGGCCTAAGTTTAAGCTCAGCTAATACTTGTGTTTTTCTGCTTTGACAGAGTTGAACTAGCTCATTAGATTCAACGGGAACCTGAGAATATCTCCAAGGACCAGAGTTAATCCATCATCAGATAATTATATTGTAAATGTTATTATAATGATTTCCTTGGTACCAGATTCCTGATTTAGAAACCTCATGTTAAACATCCTTAGGTATAACTCTTTAACAGCAGTGTTAGGGTTAAAGTTACATGTCACAATTATTTCTGCACAATTCTCTTTTAATGATTCTTTGGTGTTTTGGGGTTAGTTCTTATTGTATCAGGTCTTATTGTTGATTCTTTATTATTCAGTTTGTGATGTTATTCCCATCACAGAAGAATCCATCCAGGAAAAAAAAAGTTAACTAAAACCTAAATAATCCAGATCAAACATTTAATCAGCTGTGCAGTATACAGTGGAACCCTGACTTAAGAATACCCGTTTCACAAAAAATTCAAGTTACGAAGGCACTGAACCCTTGAGAACGAATTAATTTTGTAAGTCGGGTTCCACTGTACTACATTTCTTTAGTAAAATTCTTGCAGAAACTTATATAAATTCTCTAATATTTAATATTTCTTTCCCCTCCTTTTGTCTTTTATTATTACCACTGGTAATTTCTGTTATTTTCTCCTTAATATAACTGCACACTCTCTCTATGCTCATGTAAAGCTGAGGAGCCAAAGAATTTCATTATGGATACATGTGGCTACACTATTTATCTGTACATGACAATAAAACTTGAAACTAAATTAGTAAAATGTAGATGTGATAGAGTCTGTGACTGTTCACATGATTTCATGTTTAACAGATCAATGATGGAGAAGCCCTCGCCAGTGCAGCTGCTGGAAATGTTGAAGAATTTGGGAGAAGAGGAGCTGAAGCTTTTCCACTTTTACCTGCAGTATGAACCTGGAGCTGACTTCCCTAAAATCCATAAGTGCCAGCTGGAGAATGCAGACAGACTGAAAACAGTAGAAGTGATGGTGCAGGTGTATTCAGACCATGTGATGGAGGTGGCAAAGTTGATTTTAGGAAGGCTGACAGGAGGTCAGTAAGAGAAAAAAGAAACATTAAACACTGCTGACACAATCAGAATCACAAAGGGTTTATTACCTAAAGTTGAGCAGGTTTACAAGATTAGGAAATTGCTGCAGTACTTCGTGCAAAACCTATTGTAAGACAAACACTTAAATAAAAATTAAAAGTGCTGAGCAGATTGATATATACAGTGGAATGCAAAAGTTTGGGCAACCTTGTTAATAGTCATTATTTTCCTGTAAAAATTGTTGGTTGTTCCAATAAAAATGTTAGTTAAATATATCATATAGGTGACACACACGGTGATATTTGAGAAGTGAAATGAAGTTTATTGGATGTACAGAAAGTGTGCAATAATTGTTTAAACAAAATCAGGCAGGTGCATAAATTGGGCACTGTTGTCATTTTATTGATTCCACAACCTGTAGAACTAATTATTGGAACTCAAATTGGCTTGGTAAGCTCAGTGACCCCTGACCTACATACACAGGTGAATCCAATAATGAGAAAGTATTTAAGGGGGTCAGTTGTAAGTTTTTAGTTTTCTCTGAAGTGTAACAACATGTGGGTCTCAAAACAACTCAAATGACATGAAGACAAAGACTGTTCACCATCATGGTTTAGGGGAAGGATACAGAAAGCTGTCTCAGAGATTTAAGCTGTCTGTTTTCACCGTTAGGAACATACTGAGAAAATGGAAGACCACAGGCTCAGTTCAAGTTAAGGCTCGAAGTGGCAGACCAAGAAAAATCTTGGATAGACAGAAGCGACGAATAGTGAGAACAGTCAGAGTCAACCCACAGACCAGCACCAAAGACGTACAACATCATCTTGCAGCAGATGGAGTCGCTGTGCATCGTTCAACCATTCGGCGCATTTTACACAAGGAGATGCTGAATGCGAGAGTGATGCAGAGGAAGCCTTTTCTCCGCCCACAGCACAAACAGAGCCGCTTGAGGTATGCTAAAGCACATTTGGACAAGCCAGCTTCATTCTGGAATAAGGTGCTGTGGACTGATGAAACTAAAATGGAGTTATTTGGGCATAACAAGGGGTGTTATGCATGGAAGAAAAAGAACACAGCAGTCCGAGAGAAACACCTGCTACCTACAGTAAAATATGGTGGTGGATCCATCATGCTGTGGGGCTGTGTGGCCAGTGCAGGGACTGGGAATCTTGTCAGAGTTGAGGGACACATGGATTCCACTCAGTATCAGCAGATTCTGGAGACCAATGTCCAGGAAACGGTGACAAAGCTGAAGCTGTGCCGGGGCTGGATCTTTCAACAAGACAACGACCCGAAACACTGCTCAAAATACACTAAGACATTCATGCAGAGGAACAAGTACAACGTTCTGGAACGGCCATCTCAGTCCCCAGACCTGAATATTATTGAAAATCTGTGGTGTGAGTTAAAGAGAGCTGTCCATGCTCGGAAGCCATCAAACCTGAACGAACTAGAGATGTTTTGTAATGAGGAATGCCTCCAAAATGCCTTCAACCACAATCCAGACTCTCATTGGAACCTACAGGAAGCGTTTAGAGGCTGTAATTTCTGCAAAAGGCAGAGCTACTAAATATTGATTTCATTTCTTTTTTTTGTGATGTGCAAATTTATGCACCTGCCTGATTTTGTTTAAGTAATTATTGCACACTTTCTGTAACTCCAATAAACTTAATTTCATTTCTCAAATACAGTTGAACCCCAACTT
Source organism: Oreochromis aureus (assembly GCF_013358895.1). NCBI lineage: Eukaryota > Metazoa > Chordata > Actinopteri > Cichliformes > Cichlidae > Oreochromis > Oreochromis aureus. Next base: position 102,742,505 of record NC_052944.1, on the reverse strand, counting down.
ACGAATACCCCATCTAACGAAAAATTCAAGTTAAGAAGGCACTTAACGGCAATATTTCTGCCCGTGTAACGAAATCCTCTGGCTCTGATTGGCTAAGCCCAGAATGCCTTCTGAATCATGTGACAACCCCTTTTCTTTTGTACTTGTGCTTCGCTGTTCCACTTGAACCATGTATTGTTGTTGCAGTTAGCAGTTTGCCTATAGACTATCGCTCATTTAAAGACGCGATGGGTACATAATTAGCTTGACAGACTGGTGTTTGGAGGTACAGCACTTGGTGTACAGGGAGAAGAGCAGGGGACAAAGAGCACAGCCCTGGGGGGAGCCGGTGATAATGGTCCGGGAGTCCAAGACATTCTTCTTCAGTCAGGAAGTCAGTGAAACAGCAGCAGATGGGATCAGGTATAATTATCTGGGAAAGTTTGTCTTGGAGATGGTCTGGAAGAATGTTGTTGAAGGCAGAGCTGAAGTCCACAAACAGGATTCTGGCGTAGGTTCCCGGGAAGTCCAGATGCTGCAGGTTAAGGTGTAGAGCCATGTTGATAGCATCGTCTACAGACCTGTTGATACTGTATGCAAAATGCAGGGGGTCCGTGAGGGTCTTGACATAAGAGAGGATCAGGCGCTCAAATTATTTTATGACCACGGATGTGAGAACCACAGGTCTGTAGTAATTTATTCAACTAAACTTTGTCTTCTTGGGGACAGGGACTGTGGTGGAGGACTTGAAGCAGGCATATTTGCATTTGCACAGTCTCTGAGAGTGACAGGAGACACATTGGGCCAGGAGCTTTCCGAGCATTCAGGCTCTTAAACTGCTTCCTCACATCTGCTTCATGAATATGAAGGTTTGTAGTGGGAGAAGGTGGTGTGAGATCCTCATAGGTGTGGGGTGAGAAGGGGGGTGTTGTGGGTGAAGTCTTTGGTTGTAGTGGTGGCTCTGTGGTGGGGGAGAGGGGGAGGTGGGGTGATGAGTGTCCAAAGTGTCGCTATTGTTGGGGCTGGTGGAGGTATGAAGGCTGCTTAATGGCTCATCAAAACGACAGTAAAAGTCGTTGAGGGTGTTGTCCAAGAGCAAGTCATCAGTGGAGTGGGGGGTTTTAGGCCACGTCCACTTGTTTTCTCTCTGTTTTGGCCTCACATCCACATTGAGATGGCGTTTTCCCCGAAAGAAAACACAGCTTTTTGAAAACGCTCTTGAAAATGCATTCTTTTAAAACGGAGCTTTCACATCGCAGTGTGGACAGCGAAAAATTGAGACTTTCTAAAATGATGACCCATGTTAGTCATATGATGCAGTTTTGTGACCAATTAAACTAAGATAGCAGAGGGAATTATACAGCATTTGTTTTGTTTGCTGTCAATTTAGACAGCCCTATTAAAGATTAATATCAGTTTGTACATGCTTCAGATTCTGTGAAAACAACTTAAAATTATAATGTGGACATGGAGCGTTTTCATACAAAAACGCTGTTTTCAAATCTATCCGGGCTAGTGTGGATGTAGCCTTAGGCTTGTAGTTAGTGATATTGCTAAATTATTCCTTTTCCACACAGAGGCCGAGTCGTTCTCTGTTTAGCAGTGTCCACTTCTTTACTGAACCTGTACTTCGCCTCTCTGTACTAGTCCCTGACTTCGCATCTGAATGCCTTTCACTTTTCTAGCCACAGCTGTTTGATTTTAGGAGTAAACCAGTGTTTATCATTATTATAATTCACCGTGGTGCGTGATGGCACAATGCTATTGTTGCAGAAGTGAGAAGACAGTGTCTCTAAACTCATCCAAGCTGTTAGAAGCAGCCCTCATTGTGTCCAAAGTCTGTAGTAAATCCATTGCAAATGCGACAAATACTGGAAAAAAACCAAACAAAAGTGTTTTAGTCCTGTAGTTCTCTGGTGTAAGAATATCCAGAAGCATGTCCAGACAAACAAATTATGCACGAAAACAAGACGGAAGTAGCGCACTGAAGTACCAGGGTATCCATTTGTGGTGCCATCTTGGATCTCATGTTGTCATTCTTATTTTTTAAATGTATTTAAGTATTTTAGTCTTACTTTTTATTTTGTCTTTCCTTCTCAAATAATTGAGTACAAATATCATACTTACATTTTTTCGAGACAAATTTATTACTCAATCTGAACTTTCCTCCAACAGGAAGTCCTTCAGCCCAGGCAGCTTCATCACTTTCATCAGAAGGTAAGAATTCATTAGTTGGTCTCAGGAAATACTGATAAGTCCATAACACATTAAGCCTGATGTGACTAATCAGAGCTCTGGTTTCTCTGTAGCCTCAGCTCTACATTACGACAAAAGTCCAAGCTCTATTGAATGAACATCTGGTTGGTTTAATAGTCCCTTTTGTTCACTAGATTGCTCGATGGATACAGAGCTTCAGATGACACGTGAAGATGGTTCATATTCAGTTGAATTTATTAATACAGCACCAAATCAGGACATGAGTCACCTCATCTCGCTTTATATTGTAAGGTAGACTCTACAATAATACATACAGAGAAAAAGCCAACAATAATATGACCCCCTATGAGCAAGCACTTTGGCGTCTATTAGGCTACGTTCACACTGCAGGCGAAAGTGCATCAAATCCGATTTTTTTTTTTTACCCTATGCGACCTGTATCCGATCATGGTTTGACAGTGTGAACGGCACAAATCTGATATTTTCAAATCCGATCTGGGTCACTTTCGTATGTGGTACTGAATCCGATACATATCCGATGTTTTAGAAAGCGACTGCTGTGTGAACGGTCAAGTTGCATTAAATCCGCCTTTTACGTCACTGACACAAGACAGACGCCAATTATCAGCTCCGGAGAAGCGCCCGATAAGACATTGTGAACGATTCCTGGCCATCCGGTAAAACTGTTGGGAAGAACATTTTATTTGTACTGTATAATCTGCAGATTCTGACAGAAATCTGCAACTATCCTTTGAAGCACCGCTCCTCTAAAACAGCAATAAGGATCATCATTAGGTTATCTACATTATTATGTAAATAACAAAATAACTTAAAGCAAAAATTGGGAAACAAAGTCCGAAGTCTTTATATTAAGGGCAATCAGTCAAACAATATTGTTTGCTCTGGGTCTAAACAGAACGAGTTGTGTGTGACATCTTCTTTTGCGCATGCGGGCCGCTTTGAGCGTTCACACTAGAGCGCGTTTGATGTCGCATTTTATTTGTAGTGTGAACAAGCAGACAAAAAAATCGGAATTGAGCATTAAGACCTGCAGTGTGAACATAGCCTTAGACAGATAAGATACAGGACAAGCACAGAGATGAGTCCACTGTCAGAGGCCATAAGAAGATCATTTGTAACCTTCACTAAAGCTGTTTCTGTGCTGTGATGAGCTCTGAAACCTGACTGAAACGCTTCAAATAAGCCATTCCTCTGCAGATGATCTGTTAGCTGTTTGACAACTACTCTTTCAAGGATTTTTGATATGAAAGGAAGGTTGGAGATTGGCCTATAATTAGCTAAGAGAGCTGGGTCTATGGATGGCTTTTTGAGTAAAGGTTTAATTACAGCTAGTTAGAAGGTCTATAATACATAGCCGATTATTAGAGATAGGTAAATCATATTTAATATTGAAGAATTGTTAATGTTAGATCTAATGTTAAAGCTGAATCTTTGAGCTAAAACTCATTTAAAAAAAAACTGAAATTAGCAAACTCAACGCTCTACAAAACTCATACTGACTGAGTCAGTTAACAACAGATTAAAATGCGGCAGTTTGGATATATTCAAATTGCAGCTTCTGGTCTTGATAAATTATCAATAGCTGAGAGCAACGTGGCAGTGACTTACCATCGGTCAAGCTGAAAGGAGCTGTGACCGAGGCACACATGCTTGCGCCTACATCACCACACAGCGCACATGAACACACACAGACTCAGATCACATAGGCAGGAGATTAAAACACTAAATGAAATATTTAATAAACAAAGCATGCTTTGGTGAAACTCAAAAGAATAACATATATTTAACCAAACATCTAATGAATTGAAACAAATTTAAGATGCAAATAAATGGATATATAAATTGTAGACCATAGTAGACTAATCATCTCAAATACTGTTTTAAATTCAGAGACTCTTCAGTGGTGTCAACTTAAACTCAAGTGTAACCTGAAGAATGAGTTTGAGTGTGTGTTTGAGGGGATCGCTAAAGCAGGAAACCCAACCCTTCTGAATCAGATCTACACAGAGCTCTACATCACAGAGGGAGGGACTGCAGAGGTCAATGATGAACATGAGGTCAGACAGATTGAAACAGCATCCAGGAAACCAGACAGACCAGAAACAACAATCAGACAAGAAGACATCTTTAAAACACCACCTAAAAGAGATGAACCAATCAGAACAGTGCTGACAAAGGGAGTGGCTGGCATTGGGAAAACAGTCTTAACACAGAAATACACCCTGGACTGGGCTGAAGACAAAGCCAACCAGGACATCCAGTTCATATTTCCATTCACTTTCAGAGAGCTGAATGTGCTGAAAGAGGAAAAGTTCAGCTTGGTGGAACTTGTTCATCACTTCTTTACTGAAACCAAAGAAGCAGGAATCTGCAGCTTTGAAGACTTCCAGGTTGTGTTCATCTTTGATGGTCTGGATGAGTGTCGACTTCCTCTGGACTTCCACAAAACTACAATCCTAACTGACCCTAGAAAGTCCACCTCAGTGGATGTGCTGCTGATAAACCTCATCAGGGGGAAACTGCTTCCCTCTGCTCACCTCTGGATAACCACACGACCTGCAGCAGCCAATCAGATACCTCCACAGTGTGTTGCCAGAGTGACAGAGATCAGAGGGTTCGCTGACTCACAGAAGGAGGAGTACTTCAGGAAGAGATTCAGAGATGAGGAGCAGGCCAGCAGGATCATCTCCCACATCAAGACATCACGAAGCCTCCACATCATGTGCCACATCCCAGTCTTCTGTTGGATCACTGCTACAGTTCTGGAAGACGTGCTGGAAACCAGAGAGGGAGGACAGCTGCCCAAGACCCTGACTGAGATGTACATCCACTTCCTGGTTGTTCAGGCCAAAGTGAAGAAGGTCAAGTATGATGGAGGAGCTGAGACAGATCCACACTGGAGTCCAGAGAGCAGGAAGATGATTGAGTCTCTGGGAAAACTGGCTTTTGATCAGCTGCAGAAAAGAAACCTGATCTTCTATGAATCAGACCTGACAGAGTGTGGCATCGATATCAGAGCAGCCTCAGTGTACTCAGGAGTGTTCACACAGGTCTTTAAAGAGGAGAGAGGACTGTACCAGGACAAGGTGTTCTGCTTCATCCATCTGAGTGTTCAGGAGTTTCTGGCTGCTCTTCATGTCCATCTGACCTTCATCAACTCTGGACTCAATCTGCTGAATCTAGAAACACCGCAGGTATTTAAACCCCCCCAAACAAAATTCATACTAAATTTCTTCTACCAGAGTGCTGTGAACAAGGCCTTACAGAGTCCAAATGGACACCTGGATCTGTTCCTCCGCTTCCTTCTGGGCCTTTCATTGCAGACCAATCAGACTCTCCTCCGAGGCCTGCTGACACAGACAGAAAGGAGCTCACAGATCAATCACGAAACAGTCCAGTATATCAAGGCAAAGCTCCATGAGATCCTTTCTGCAGAGAAAAGCATCAATCTGCTACACTGTCTGAACGAACTGAATGATCATTCTCTAGTGGAGGAGATCCAGCAGGGCAGGAGTTCAGGAAGTCTCTCCACAGGTAAATTGTCTCCTGCTCAGTGCTCAGCTCTGACCTTCATCTTACTGTCATCAGAAGAAGATCTGGATGAGTTTGACTTCAAGAAATATTCTGCTTCAGAGGAGGCTCTTCTGAGAATGCTGCCAGTGGTCAAAGCCTCTAAAAAAGCTCTGTAAGTAAACATGAACTCATCATTTAAAATCCTATAATCAGCAAAAATCTTAAAATCATGGGAAAGAAATCAGAAATGCAGAAAACATAAAAATAGTAACAATTATTATTAGCTCAGTAGGTAGTGGTTTCCCTATGATCTTCTTTTCTTTTTTTTTCCCTTTCTCTCTCAGGCTGAGCAACTGTAACCTGTCAGAAAAAGGCATTCAAATTCTGTTGCCAGTGGTCAGCTCCCAGTCCTGTAGTCTGAGGGAGCTGGACCTGAGTACCAACAGCCTGAAGGCTTCAGCAGTAAAGCTTCTGTCTGCTGCAGTGGAGAGTCCACACACCAAACTGAATATTCTGAGGTCAGATCAACTTGTTTAGTTTAATTCAACTCTTTAGTTCTGTTGGGTATATGTTTGGTGGGGTTTTTTTTGTATATATAAACTGACAAAAATAATCAACAATTTTACCAGTAAAGGTAAACTTTATCCAGTTATCCTTGTTTCATAGCATTTTTATTCATCTTTAAGTTAAAGTGAAGTTTTACTAACCTGCTCAGCATAAGATAATTATTAAAGAGTAATCAAGGTGCAATAGCTTATAATCTTTATTCATGTTTTTTGTATCTTCAGACTAAACATCTGTGAACTCTCAGAGGAAAACTGTGAAGCTCTGTCCTCAGTTCTCAGCTCACAGTCATTGAGACTGACAGAGCTGGACCTAAGTATCAAAAACCTGCGGGATTCAGGAGCGAAGCTTCTGTCTCCTGGACTACAAAGTTTAAACTGTAAACTGAATACTCTGAGGTCAGATCAAATTACGTTTTGTTTTTAGAATTATTAAGTAAATATTTAAGCTAAGTTCATCCATATGATGTTGTATCTTAGTATGTTAATGTTTCCTATAAAAATAGAAAGACAAGATTTAATGTTGTGAAAAGTATTAACAAACTCTACACAAGTATTTGTTTTATAGGCTGCCTTTTATTTTTCAGACTGAGTGGATGTAACTTCTCAGAGAGAAGCTGTGAAGATCTGTCTTCAGTTCTCAGTTCCCAGTTCTCTAGTCTGAGAGAGCTTGACCTGAGTAACTGTGACCTGCAGGATTCGGGAGTAAAGCTTCTGTCTGCTAGACTAAAGAATTCACAGTGTGCAGTGGAAACTCTCAGGTGAGGATTCCAACTTTTCCACAGATGATCATTTTCCTTAATTTCCTGCAAGATTCTGTGGAATACAGGTGGCAGAATTGTCCAGAATTATTTGTAGAATTCTGCAGGAAAGTCATCTAGAACTCGAGGCTTATTATTAGGCATACTTATCAGGGCTTCCTGGAGTTCCCCTGGTGTCACAGGCAAATCCAGTGCTATTGCTTCACTGTCTAGTAATTTTGGAAGAGTTACATTGTCAAGAAACTGATGAATTTCATTTTTAGATAGGTTTATTTGTGGTAAACATAAAGTTTCGTAGAAATCCCTAAAATATTGTTTGTTGATTATCTAAGAATAACAAATTTGTTATTGTGTTCAAAATTCTGCAAGGGAAGTCTTTGCATAGGAATTTAGGTTTTTGTCTAGATTTAAAACAGGCAAACACATTATGAAACTAAGGTGTTTTAAGTTCTTTTAAACTTGTTACACATCTGTGAGTCTCTTGTAAGTAAACAACATCTGCCTTTAGTTTTTTGAGCTGCTTAAATATCTTTAACCTCTTTTCTCTGGTGCCATCTTCATTTACATTCCAAGTGATAAAGCTTACTGTGCCCATATTTGTGTGTATATGGCTAATGATGTATGCTGGATGTTTTGTTTTACGGGTGAAGAAGAGAATGTGTTTAAAGAGAAAAAAGATGTGTAGTGTAATGCTTCATAAGTGTGACTATGTGTGTGCATAATAACACACTGGTGGAGGCAGCTACAGTTGTAGCCACAGCTGCCCTGGGGCAGACTGACAGAGGTGAGGGTGCTGTATCACCCCTCTGGTGATACGGCAGCCGAGTAAGCTTCTTGGATGAGAGGCGAAACGTCTTCAAGCAACTTAAAGAAGTCCAGACACTTTTCTTTCCAAGCTCTACGACTACGATGACCTGGATGACTGACAACCTTCACAGACATGACATACCATTTACTTTTCTTTTCCACCTGACGTGACCTACAGCGTGACACACGTACCTTTTGCCGTCACTTCCCTCTCTGTATGTGTTTTCTTTCTTTCTAAAACAGTAAACATTTGTCATGTTTTCAGATGCTAATTCTGACCAATCATAAGCGTCAATTTCACGCATATCTTTAAGTCATCCTTTGCTGAACATCTTCTGAACTAGGGCTGGGTGATATGACCCAAAATTCATATCTCTATATTTTTTAGCTGGATGGCGATATAAGATATACAGGTCCTTCTCAAAAAATTAGCATATTGTGATAAAGTTCATTATTTCCTGTAATGTACTGATAAACATTAGACTTTCATATATTTTAGATTCATTACACACAACTGAAGTAGTTCAAGCCTTTCATTGTTTTAATATTGATGATTTTGGCATACATAACTCATGAAAACCTAAAATTCCTGTCTAAAAAAATTAGCATATTTCATCCGACCAATAAAAGAAAAGTGTTTTGAATACAAAAAAAGTCAACCTTCAAATAATTATGTTCAGTTATGCACTCAATACTTGGTTGGGAATCCTTTTGCAGAAATGACTGCTTCAATGCGGCGTGGCATGGAGGCAATGTGTGGCACTGCTAAGGTGTTATGGAGGCCCAGGATGCTTCGATAGCGGCCTTAAGCTCATCCAGAGTGTTGGGTCTTGCGTCTCTCAACTTTCTCTTCAGAATATCCCACAGATTCTCTATGGGGTTCAGGTCAGGAGAGTCGGCAGGCCAATTGAGCACAGTAATACCATGGTCAGTAAACCATTTACCAGTGGTTTTGCACTGTGAGCAGGTGCCAGGTCGTGCTGAAAAATGAAATCTTCATCTCCATAAAGCTTTTCAGCAGATGGAAGCATGAAGTGCTCCAAAATCTCCTGATAGCTAGCTGCATTGACCCTGCCCTTGATAAAACACAGTGGACCAACACCAGCAGCTGACATGGCACCCCAGACCATCACTGACTGTGGGTACTTGACACTGGACTTCAGGCATTTTGGCATTTCCCTCTCCCCAGTCTTCCTCCAGACTATGGCACCTTGATGATGGGGTGGCTGTAGCTCAGGTGGTAGAGCAGGTCATCTACTGATCGGAAGGTTGGTGGTTCGATTCCTGGCTTCACCTAGTCTGCATGCCAAATATCCTTGGGCAAGATACTAACCCCAAATTGCTCTCCGATGCATCCATCGGAGTATGAATGTGTGTGTGAATGTTACTTAGAAAGCACCTAGAAAAATGTGCTTGTGCGAATGGGTGTGAATGGGTGAATGCACAAGTTGTGTAAAGCGCTTTGAGTGCTCAGAAGAGTAGAAAAGCGCTATATAAGAACCAGTCCATTTACCATTTACCATGATATGCAAAAGTTGCTTTCATCCAAAAAAAAAGTACTTTGGACCACTGAGCAACAGTCCAGTGCTGCTTCTCTGTAGCCCAGGTCAGGCGCTTCTGCCGCTGTTTCTGGTTCAAAAGTGGCTTGACCTGGGGAATGCGGCACCTGTAGCCCATTTCCTGCACACGCCTGTACACGGTGGCTCTGGATGTTTCTACTCCAGACTCAGTCCACTGCTTCCGCAGGTTCCCCAAGGTCTGGAATCGGTTCTTCTCCACAATCTTCCTCAGGGTCTGGTCACCTCTTCTCGTTGTGCAGCGTTTCCTGCCACACTTTTTCCTTCCCACAGACTTCCCACTGAGGTGCCTTGATACAGCACTCTGGGAACAGCCTATTCGTTCAGAAATTTCTTTCTGTGTCTTACCCTCTTGCTTGGTGTCAATGATGGCCTTCTGGACAGTAGTCAGGTCGGCAGTCTTACCCATGATTGCGGTTTTGAGTAATGAACCAGGCTGGGAGTTACATGGGGAAAAAAACTACTCAAAAATAAATTATGAGCATTTGTTAAATAATAATGCTCCATAAATAAAAGAAAACAATGTTGTTTTTGTGCATAACAAAAAGCTCACAATTGTGCAGTCAAAATGTAAACTAAAAGACGCTGAGCATAATAACAAAGAGATAGATTTCACAGCTGCTCTGTTCCCAAATTCTACTGCGTAGTAGTATCAATATTTTCTTTATTTCTACACACAGTGTGTGAGTAACTGCTGACAGTGAGGATGATATATGATGATATATATGATGATATATGAGATGATATATCCCTGAATGCAGTAAATCATATTTTCTGTTAAAAGTAGAGCGCAGACAGAGCTGAAAACTGGTGCCTGTTTGATTTATTCCTTGAAGGACAGGTGGTGTTTTTACTGAGATGTTCTAATGATGTTACCGACAGGGTGTGGCTCTCTCTCTGAATGAAAAGCATTCATTCAGTCATTACAAGGCCCAGTCCAAAAGACCAGCCAATCAAAAATGGGAATTCCTGAGCCTGGCAATGCCTGGAAGCAGCAGGTATGTTACCTGTGGCAGCTGAGGTCACGTGATCTAACTGTTTGAACCACGGCGCAGCGTTTCCAAACATCTGCACTTCAGAAGCTCCAAACTGTGGAAACGTCAGTGTTGACCGTCTCATCCCTATTTAAGAGATCTTCTTGGCACTGCAAAGCTAAACTTGCAAACAGCACCATAGTTTGTGAATCCCAACTAATCAGAGCGCTCCTTATGTCACGTCACATGACCCATGTGTTTTCTTCTTTGATTAGCACCCAAAGAACTAAAGAAAGGCCAGAAGAATGTTCAGCTTATCAAATCCCTCATAGGAAATGGGAAGAGAAGGAGAATCACCAGTTTAAAGAGTTTTAAACTGGTCACCCTCTAAAGAGACTTTTATTGACTCTCTTTTTATTTATTGACTTTCTGTTGTCTTTACAGCTTTTTTCACCATTTAAACCAGGGGTGTCAAACTCATTTTAGTTCAGGGGCCACATGGAGAAAAGTCTATTTTCAAGTGGGCTGGACTGGTAAAATCATTGTATATGTAACTTAAAAACAACAACTTCAAATTGTTTTCTTTGTTTTCATACGATCAACGTAAAAATAAAGCTAGAGCCTGTGGAAAGTATGTTCAAAATAGCACAGGCACAACATAGCTATTAATTACAAAACACCTCAAGTTATTTGAAAATTCTGAGAGAACACACAAGCACACAGTGCCTCAGTGATTCACAGAAGTATATCACAGATCACAGAACTACATCAGGGTGTCTCATGCAGCACTTTCAGTGGGGTTGCATAGTTTATTTGACTCCTGGCATCTTTTAGCTTTCACCAGCTCATCAATATCAGGCTTCATATCCTGAGCGGCAGCTAACTTCAGGATGTGATTCAAGTGCCTGTGCGTGAGCCTTGAGCGCACTTTTGTTTTATTTATGCTCATTACAGAGAAAACTTGCTCACAAAGATACGTGGTTCCGAACATGCACAACAGTTTTGCAGCGAGGGCTGTCAAGTTGGGGTAACCTGGCAAGAGATTCTGATAGAATGTGTTCAAGCTGCGGCAAATTTGCCCTTCAAATCCGACTCACACTGCAAGTCTATTATTTCAAGTTGGATCCTGACGGGCAGATCAAAGGGATTCACGGTGAACGGTGAGCAAAAAACTTTGAAGTCTTTCTCCAGGTCACCAAAAATCTGAAATCGTTGCTCAAACTCTAGTAACAGTCCCGTTATTTTATCTTTAAACTGCTTCATATCTGCCACACTTTGGATCGTGCACACATTTTTCAGACAAGGGAAGTGAGCTGCATCACCACCAGCGAGCTGCGTCTCCCACAATAACAGCTTCAACTTGAAAGAACGTATGCTGTCATAATACTGCGTGACAACTTTGTTGCGTCCTTGCAGCTGTTTGTTCAAGTTATTCAGGTGCTCTGTAACATCCACCATAAATACAGGGAGTGCAGAATTATTAGGCAAGTTGTATTTTTGAGGAATAATTTTATTATTGAACAACAACCATGTTCTCAATGAACCCAAAAAAACTCATTAATATCAAAGCTTGAATGTTTTTGGAAGTAGTTTGTAGTTTGTTTTTAGTTTTAGCTATTTTAGGGGGATATCTGTGTGTGCAGGTGACTATTACTGTGCATAATTATTAGGCAACTGTTAGGGTTCAATATTGAGAGAAGAATCCATAAAAACCACAGATCCAGGCGTGTGCAATTTAGACGGCATTTTAATAAACACATGTGTGAGTTCAACAACCCAATCAGTGTTGAACTGAACTTACAATCATGAGACAAGGTTTTATATGGGTACAATAACAAAGCCCCCCTCTTTTACAAAAATAGACAATAGTACAGCTTACGTCAATCCAAACCACAAAATGTTCCCTGACCTTTAACATTGCTCTAAAAACATTGTCTTGAATTCGGTGCTTCCCCTCTTCGCTGTCGCCGTCTGGTGCACTTCCTCTAAGTACGCCGGCACACTTCTGCATTTCTGTGTGTATGTGTCTGCAGTGTATGCTACGTGCGTGTCATGACCTCTCACTATTTGTCTGTCTGTGCGTGCAGAGTTTGCATCTGCTTTTCTGATCCTTAGTTGACCTCAACTTAAGCAACCAACCAGGCTAAGGCCATCCTGTGTGTAATGATCTTGACTTATATGTGAAATATATAAACAACTGTTTCAATCTACCACAACTGCTTAAGGCTTAATCCGCAATAAATGCATACTAAACACCCTTGCACTTAAACTTCTGGCTTCAGTTTCACTTCTGCAAAACATGCTCTGCAGACGCGTTTTGTTTCCTGTCTCATTTTGGCACAGAGAGTATTGTCCTGTCTCTGCCCTCTACACAGAGATCATAAAAGCATTAATAACATTTAAATTATAGATTCAACAGAACCATTTAAAATGGTTCTTCTTTGGACCTGTAATAAAGGCTATAACCATATATTTGAACATCTGAATGCATCTAACTGCAACCTCACTATTAATACTGAAATGTTAATGATGATTATAAAAATAGCAGCAACTAATAGCAGGACAATATTTCTATTCCTGACACTCCCACTCTTGACCTCTTGACCACAAGAGGTCACCATACTGTGTGTTGGGTCACTCCTTGGCCCATTCAGCTGCTCCCCTGTCCATCCCAGACATCATGGACATTTAGGATCACTGTTCTTAGCTCTGACCCTCTCTTGGCATCCTGTGACTTAACAAATCAGACAACCTCATGTCATCTAGGTGGTCTTAGTTATAAAATGCCCGCTCCCACTTGAGAACACTTCATGCTTAAGTGGTCTCTGCTCCTCTTCTGGGTCCCACTCTAGTGGAAATCTGGCCACCTGCAAAGGAAACAAAACACTTTCTCCCTACTATGCTCTAAGTTACTCTGTTCCTCGATTGTTCTCAAAACATGAACCTAATTTCGTATTTGGTTTTGACTTTTATTCCTATATAATCTTAAACATCACTCATCTCAATCTACAGCTTTCTAACAGTCTTACAGCACTGCTGTCATACGTTTCCTGTTTTTCCTTATCTGATCATCAACATCCTGTGCACAAAACTGTCCCTGCTGCTGCAAGTGCCTCTCATCTAAAGTCACCTCTCACCAGCAAAATCATCATAAAATCATTATAACGGCTTATTCTACTAAAAGGATAATAAAAAACAACCGCTTTAATCACTCAGTGTAAGCACATAGTTAATTGCTCCTAGATAAACTTCATCATAGCTAAAAGCTGAACTCTAACTGTATTTTGAACTCCCATTTTCTGGGTGATAACCTGTTTGAATATATCATTTTATTTCATTTTGCTGCTTTTAATGTAATGACTCCTTCTAACTTAAACTTTATCAGACTTAACCAAAATATATGAGCTTTCTCCCTTTGCTTTTGTTTTCTGTATTTCTGTATTCTGTAACTGCTTTTTATATAAGAGGACTAAGTTAGAGCTGCATCTGTTATCTCAATATTTTATATGTCACTCAGTTTAGTTACAAGCAAAACTCCTATTCAGTTCCTCTTTCTGTCATTTGTTATTGGGCCAACTCAAATTCAGTTAAAAGCTAAAGGAATTTCAGGCCCTAGGCCTCAAATCAATACTGTCCTGTGTGTTGATGAACTCTGTATGTCTGTAAGCGTGTGCAATCCTTCAAAACTCAGGTCATTCTCACAGTAGATTGGCTAATCATAACGTTAACCAAAAGTTTATGACCCTCAAGAGACGACTCTCTGAGCCACAACTCAGTTAAAGGCACCAAAATGCAATGTGTATGAAAAAATCATTTCTACATATATAATCTCCAATATTATTCATTTGAGTCAGCGAGACTTTTAACATCCTCATAAAAAGCTCTCCTCTACCCTAAAGCCTACCTTATAACAACATTCTAGCATTATGTCACTGTTACAACTTATCCTAAAATCAAAAGAAAAATCCCACATTTTCTACTCATAAAATGTTCACTATTTTCCCCAAAGCATATCCTTTATTCCCACAGTTTCCCCTTTAAGTTTTGTATACAACTTCTTATGAACACCGCATTTTATCTTCTAAACCTAATTCAGTTCATTTTAATCCTTTCTTTTAACAAATCCTCAGTTTTACTATATCTAGATTATCAAACAACCCCAATCATTATAAAATCCTAGTAAAACCCTTTCAAATTAAACAAATTAAATCTTAAATCCTCTCTCTTTTTGACACATCTCATGTGGCAAAAACTCAACATGCTCCACCCAAGCTTAACAAATTAAAAGGAAAAAGGTTAGTCATTTCATTTCCCAGAACCGCTCAGCAATTCTCCTCTCCGGTGTTTTGCTTCAGCCCTGAAAACCTGTGTTTAAGGAACAAAATCAATTTAATCATCATGTCAAATCTCCTCCAACTCGTTGCTCCATTGAACTCTGGATCCTTGGAATTTCCTGAAAACAAAACCTGTAGTTTACATTTCATACTCAACTCTCCCTTTATGATCCCGTCTATGTCATAACAAAAATAAACTTGAACAGAACAGTTATTAATCCTGAGTTACCTCAGTTAATGGTAACTTGAATCTCATCAAACAATGTTTCCTTTTTAGCATTTAGCATTCTCCCAACAATATAATGTAATCCCATAATCTAACCCCGTAAAAAGAAATTTTCTCAAAGCAAACATCAGCATCCCAAAATCAGCCTCCCAGATTTAAGTCTCCCACTTGTCCTGCCTATGGCAAAAGCAAAACAAAGCATCCTCTTTCTTTTCCTCACATGGTAAATTTGTCCACATTTATTCATTCCCACCTTAGTCCAGTCACTCACATTCACTCACATGCATTCACACATGATATTTTTGCTGATCTGCAGCCTCCTGCGCACGTCATCAGATGCTCCACATCAGCAAAATGAGCTCTATCATTCGTTTTATTTCGTTTTCCTGTTTAGGAAAATAGTTCTCTATACTTTTGACTGGATTGAATCGATACAATCCATTTTTAGACAGAGACTTGCCGCCAATCAGTCTCTGATTGTAATCAATTATAATTCTGTAAAGCCCACCTGATTTTCGTACTTGGTAATTTTGTCAGCACGCCGTCCGTTCACTCTCTTCCAGGCCTGCTTAGAACAAAATGAAAAAGAGAGCTGATTATTAGCTCATCAAAGTACCAAACAAAATCACCTGACAGGTTTTTTCCTGAGTGCACTACTACAAAAAATTTTTGGGGCCCCTCTCAGACAGATCCATGTCTTAATTAAACACCCTCTCTGGAAATAAAACAACAGCCTCAAAAATCTGAAACAATCTTAAATTTCACCCATTCAACACACGAAAACCTCGTCAAAAGATCAAAGACCGTTTTCATTCAGCACAAGATAAAAACCAATTTCAACAACGTATCATCCTTAAATTATAAATTTCCTGTCCAAATCTGCCCTCTGAACAGACCTGACCACCGTAATCAAATATCCTGATACTTTACCATTATATATTTCTCCCAATACTCTTCAACAGCCACTGCTCTCTCTTGAACTGAACCGAAAGCCTCCGACACACACGCACACAGGAAGTGTCTTTGTCACTCACTCACTCCAGCTAATTTGCATAAACCCACAGCTCAACAGCCAACTTAACAAGAGGAATACATGTTTAAACCTTATCACGTTATTGAATTATTTTCATTTTCTTTCTATACTAATCACTTACTTTGATCAATCAGTGCAAGAGCACTCCTAAGTAATCACTCTTATAGACACTTTTCTTTTGTTTTTTCCATCTATTTTTATGAAACATTCACACCATTCTCTCACTCATACAAGCAGCAAGCAGATCTTCATTGCATATGCTTATGTTCTTAGCCAGGTTTTTAATCAATATCTGTTCATTAAGCTTCAGGAGCTTGTCTTTATAAGGTTAATGCATTTTCTGTTTGTGTGTGTATGGGTATATGTTATTTTGCATCTATGGCTTCACAGTCTCCCAGACTTCTTCCCCACTCTCCAGTTAAGCAGTCAGTTTTCTTTTTCCCGAGTTACTAACCCACATTTTGATTTCCCACCTTAAATTACCGCCTCCTGGTCTTCAGCCAGGAGCTGGGGCTTGCTTTTCAGGTTCCTGGACACATCATTCTGTGAACAATTCCACCAGAAACTTGCCTTAACTTATCCATAGATGTTAACCTCTAACTTTCTTCCGACTGCTGGATCTGGAGAGCCGGTCCAAGTCTGCTTTACTCCTGAAAATAACAAAACTAAGACATTTTCATTATTATCACCAGTGGTTAAATAACCCATTTCTCTATCTCTGATCAGAAACACCAATTATGCCATGCATGTAAGCGTGTTCTTCCCTGCATTTTATGTTAATTGGGTGTAAACTGCTTCTTCATTAAATTAATTCATTGAGTTCTTCGTTGCCTTGCGATGTATTCATGTTAATGTACACTACGTGTAAGCTGTTTCTTCATTGCATCCTATATATTCATATTTAATTTATGCATTTCACCACTGAGCTTTAGATTCAAACTATCTCACTTCTGATTCATTTCAAAAATAATCTCACATGTAACAATTTGTATGTGTGTTTTCTATTCATTAAGGTAATGACAATTATTTTCGTTCATTATTCCTACCTTTTCTAATGTTTGCCTCTTTGTTATGCTGTAGTGGACATCCCTAAACAATTCATGAGTTCAGGTTTCAATTTTCAATCCAATTATATCCTATATTCTCGCAGTCAAACTCGTCCAGCTTCATCTCTCACTGGTCCTCTCTGCACAATGTCCTGTTCGGGCTTCAAAGCTCCAGCAAACACAGTCTCAACTCAGCTGTTGTCTTCTTCTCTGTTTCTTTACAGTCTTTCTTTCAGATTAAGTCCCAGCATGGCAAAATATCACTCAATGTCCAGTGCTCTTCCACAATTCTTTATCCCACTGTTCAACTGCCCAGCCTGTATTTTCACAGTACATGTTACATTACTCTTACATGCTGCTGCTGGTCGTCAGTCGTCATCAGGGTTAATGGATCAGTGGCACTGCCGTTTGCCTGCTGTATTCAAGTTCACGATGTTCTATCGGTCTTCATCAGGCGATTGACTGTCCTTTGAACTTCTTCTCCGCTTCAGGGACAAAGTGAGAGATCCAGCCGCACAATTTCGAGCCAAAAACTGGCTTATTCTCCCAATTCTTTTAATCTACTTTTCTGCTGCTGAACTCAAGGTTGCAAAGTTGAAAGACGCCCACCTGTATTGACCATATAATTAGTATTATATTCATTTTTTCTTAAAGGCTTCATTTGCTCCCATTTCCTCGTCTGTCTCTCTGTGTTCTTTCTGCACACACTCAGTTCCCATATATGGGCATGCACAGTTCCTGTTCACTATTTCCTGTTGCTGCAGCCCCGATACACAGAGCAATATTTCCTGTTCCTCAAACTAATCTAACTCCTTTGTTTTTGTTTTCTTGAATTAAAAACACTTTCAAACTTTAGCACATCCTACTTTTTCATCACCCAAGAAATATATTTCACACTCCTTCGTTCCATACACACCTTTAAAAGTTCTCACCTCTTTCAGACGCCATAAATCGTCTCACACGCACTGCCTTTCTCTCACTCAGAGAACTCACGCAGAGTCACTCAAATCAAATACTGACAGCACTCACACAGTTAAAATCACTCGAAATACGCTTTCATACGAGTATTTTGGACATGCCTTCCATGATCAGAAAGAGCAAGTCAAAAGAAAAAGAAAAGAAAACTGAAACCTCTCATCATCCTCACGGCTTCTCCCCACACACACATAACTGAAAATAAAACACACCAACATTTATGGCTCACGAAATGTACATCTATCAAAATTCAGTCATTTACTATACATCCACACTAATATATTCACACTGTATTTACACTCTCATAATAAGCTCTTATATACAGGCATTTAGCAAAAAGCTCTCAGTCCTCTCGAAAACTGAAACCACCCTCTCTGCGCGTCACTGCTGCTCATTTGCATTTACACACACAATCAGTGCACTTCCGGCTGTGCATGACTGACACAGAGACTGATCCTACTCATAGATCTCATATTTTATATTACAGACGTCTTAAATTACAACTGCACAGATTTTTTAGGCCTCTTAAATCCTATAAATTTCGACAAATTTATCCATAACGGTCCAACCGATAAAAGTCCCTGACTTTTTTGCGACCAATTTTAGCCAGTATTCCGTCCCTGACGGTGGCCCGATTGCTAATGCCCTAACCAAATTTATCGTAGCCAAAAAAGCGCAAATAGGAGACTCTAACTCCTAGCAATTTCAGAGGTTCCCAAGTTCTCTCCCGCTGTCGACGGTACTATCCCTACTGTCCTAGTAGGCCTAAGGTCAGCGTCCTGCCTTAGTGCAAGCGTTACCAAGGAGAAAATGCGCTTCTTAAGGGTCCCAGACTCCTCGTCCTCAAGTAATTTTAGAATAATTTGAAACAACAATCTACACCCAAAACAGGATTAAGATTAAGGACAACCCTCAACAGTTTTGGAGATTCCCGAGTCCTCCTCGAATGTTGCCCGAAACTATCCCTAGTCATCGCTAGGTGAAGGATAAATTTCTCTATCCAGCAGGGAGCGTCACCTCCGAGAAAGTTCTTAAGGGTTGCATAACCAATGGGACTTGAACCCACAAAATGACCAAATTCCCTATCATTCTAAAGTTCACTTGCAGTCCAACTGCTTTAATTCTCTTTTCATTCCTTTATTCTCATTACTCAGTACTGTCACTTATACTTCCTTATCATTACTTCAACCGGTAAACTTCATGAAAACTTCACCAAAATTAAAACAGACATTCACCAGTAATTTTCAGTGAGTAGACTTTAATTTGACATGCCCAATGTGACACCTTTTGAAATATATTTCAACAGGCAGTGTCTTACCTTTAAATGCCCCGGGAATGCCTGCTCACTTTCACCACTGATTACCGTCTGCCCGTCCAATTACCACGGACCCCGGATCTCACCAAAACCCCAACATTCCCTCTCTCACCGGAACGAGCCCCCAAATGTTAGGGTTCAATATTGAGAGAAGAATCCATAAAAACCACAGATCCAGGCGTGTGCAATTTAGACGGCATTTTAATAAACACATGTGTGAGTTCAACAACCCAATCAGTGTTGAACTGAACTTACAATCATGAGACAAGGTTTTATATGGGTACAATAACAAAGCCCCCTCTTTTACAAAAAATAGACAATAGTACAGCTTACGTCAATCCAAACCACAAAATGTTCCCTGACCTTTAACATTGCTCTAAAAACATTGTCTTCGGTCGGTGCTTCCCTCTTCGCTGTCGCTCGTCTGGTGCACTTCCTCTAAGTACGTCGGCACACTTCTGCATTTCTGTGTGTATGTGTCTGCAGTGTATGCTACGTACGTGTCATGACCTCTCACTATTTGTCTGTCTGTGCGTGCAGAGTTTGCATCTGCTTTTCTGATCCTTAGTTGACCTCAACTTAAGCAACCAACCAGGCTAAGGCCATCCTGTGTGTAATGATCTTGACTTATATGTGAAATATATAAACAACTGTTTCAATCTACCACAACTGCTTAAGGCTTAATCCGCAATAAATGCATACTAAACACCCTTGCACTTAAACTTCTGGCTTCAGTTTCACTTCTGCAAAACATGCTCTGCAGACGCGTTTTGTTTCCTGTCTCATTTTGGCACAGAGAGTATTGTCCTGTCTCTGCCCTCTACACAGAGATCATAAAAGCATTAATAACATTTAAATTATAGATTCAACAGAACCATTTAAAATGGTTCTTCTTTGGACCTGTAATAAAGGCTATAACCATATATTTGAACATCTGAATGCATCTAACTGCAACCTCACTATTAATACTGAAATGTTAATGATGATTATAAAAATAGCAGCAACTAATAGCAGGACAATATTTCTATTCCTGACACAACTTAACAAAAAACAAATATATACCCATTTCAATTATTTATTTTTACCAGTGAAACCAATATAACATCTCCACATTCACAAATATACATTTCTGACATTCAAAAACAAAACAAAAACAAATCAGCGACCAATATAGCCACCTTTCTTTGCAAGGACACTCAAAAGCCTGCCATCCATGGATTCTGTCAGTGTTTTGATCTGTTCACCATCAACATTAGTGCAGCAGCAACCACAGCCTCCCAGACACTGTTCAGAGAGGTGTACTGTTTTCCCTCCTTGTAAATCTCACATTTGATGATGGACCACAGGTTCTCAATGGGGTTCAGATCAGGTGAACAAGGAGGCCATGTCATTAGTTTTTCTTCTTTTATACCCTTTCCTGCCAGCCACGCTGTGGAGTACTTGGACGCGTGTGATGGAGCATTGTCCTGCATGAAAATCATGTTTTTCTTGAAGGATGCAGACTTCTTCCTGTACCACTGCTTGAAGAAGGTGTCTTCCAGAAACTGGCAGTAGGACTGGGAGTTGAGCTTGACTCCATCCTCAACCCGAAAAGGCCCCACAAGCTCATCTTTGATGATACCAGCCCAAACCAGTACTCCACCTCCACCTTGCTGGCGTCTGAGTCGGACTGGAGCTCTCTGCCCTTTACCAATCCAGCCACGGGCCCATCCATCTGGCCCATCAAGACTCACTCTCATTTCATCAGTCCATAAAACCTTAGAAAAATCAGTCTTGAGATATTTCTTGGCCCAGTCTTGACGTTTCAGCTTGTGTGTCTTGTTCAGTGGTGGTCGTCTTTCAGCCTTTCTTACCTTGGCCATGTCTCTGAGTATTGCACACCTTGTGCTTTTGGGCACTCAGTGATGTTGCAGCTCTGAAATATGGCCAAACTGGTGGCAAGTGGCATCTTGGCAGCTGCACGCTTGACTTTTCTCAGTTCATGGGCAGTTATTTTGCGCCTTGGTTTTTCCACACGCGTCTTGTGACCCTGTTGACTATTTTGAATGAAACGCTTGATTGTTCGAAGATCACGCTTCAGAAGCTTTGCAATTTTAAGACTGCTGCATCCCTCTGCAAGATATCTCACTATTTTTGACTTTTCTGAGCCTGTCAAGTCCTTCTTTTGACCCATTTTGCCAAAGGAAAGGAAGTTGCCTAATAATTATGCACACCTGATATAGGGTGTTGATGTCATTAGACCACACCCCTTCTCATTACAGAGATGCACATCACCTAATATGCTTAATTGGTAGTAGGCTTTCGAGCCAATACAGCTTGGAGTAAGACAACATGCATGAAGAGGATGATGTGGACAAAATACTCATTTGCCTAATAATTCTGCACTCCCTGTACAAGGTCCTGCATCCTTTCTGCGGAATGAAATTCTAACACTGGTTTGCCCTTTTCTTCCATAAACTGTTTAATTTCTTCTTGTAAATCAAAGAAACGCCTCAGCACAGCACCTCGGCTCAACCATCTTACCTCAGTGTGGTATGGCAGGCCATAGATGTGGTCTTTCTCTCTGAGAAGACTGTCAAACTGACGGTGATTGAGGCTTCTGGATCGGATGAAATTAACAGTGTGGATGACCACCTTCATGACGTTATCCATTTTCAGTAACTTGCAACACAAAGCCTCCTCGTGCAAAATACAGTGAAAAGTCCAAAAATCACGTCCTCCATTTGCAGATTGCACTTTATCTCTGAACTTTTTTACAACGCCTGCTTTCTTCCCGATCATTGAGGGCACACCATCGGTACCCAGGCTGACAGCGCGGGACCTGTCCACTCTGACCCTGTCCAGCGCGCCGACGAGTGCGGTGAAAATATCAGCTGTGGTCGTTGTATCTGTCATCGGTACCAACTCCACAAACTCCTTGGTGACGGTCAATTTGTCATCAACTCCGCGGATGAAAATTGCCAGTTGTGCAATTTCTGTAATGTCCATGCCTTCATCAATTGCAACTGAAAACACAATAAATGACTTTATTTTTTGCTTCAACTGGCTGTCCAAATCCGCTGAAAGACTCATGTAGTGGCGACGGAGGTTATATTCTCTCAGCACTGCAACATTCTGGGAACACACCAAACATACATCCCATTCACTTTCGTGAATAAATAGGAGGATGACCATTTTTCTTGGAACACTCTGCATCCACTTTTCTCTTTTTTGACAGAGACCTATTGGGGCAATGAGGGTGCCAAAGCACATCAGGTTTAAATTTCGCAGGCAAAACAAAGTAGCTCACAATTGCTATTGCGCCATCCAATGGACACAATTGGAACAGCAGTTTCTTTATTGAAAAATTGCGGCTCATTTTTATACTTTACAAAATCATCTCACGGGCTGGATTAAACCCGTTTGCAGCCCTGATGCGGCCGTACGTTTGACACCCCTGATTTAAACTGTTTAATATCAGATGTAGAAATAACTTTTGGATAGTTTTTCTACATTTCCATTAAAATGTGACACAAATAATAACTTCACTTTGGACTAATCTAACCACTCAGCCTGGCTATGTTGGACTTGGTGTGGAAGCAGCTTCCAGTTTGAGTTCAGGAGACAGACACCCTCTCTACTTTGAAGATCAGCTTGAAACTTTCCTTCTTGATAAAGCTTATAGTTCGAGCTGGATCAGGTGACCCTGAACCATCCCTTGGTTATTCTGCTATCGGCTAAGGCTGTTGGTGGACTTCCCATGATGCTCTGCTTTCTTCTCCACTCCCCTCTTTTCACTCCTGATGCTTTTATATGTCACTACTGCATGTCCTTATCATTTGTCTTCTCTCTCCCTAGTTTGCATTTTGTTCTTGTGTCTTTGAGCTCATCTCTTCTCTTTCCCCTCACCCTGCAACCAGTCATGGTAGATGCTCCTCCTGGAGCCTGCATTCACAGGGAGGATCTTTGTGTCAAAGGTAGTTCTTCCTTCCCACCATCACCAAGTGATGCTCAAACTAGATAGTCTGATAGTTGGGGCTTTCTCTCTAATATTGTAGGCTGATACCTTACACTGTTAAACAGCTTGAGATGACCGCTATTGTCCGTTGGGAATTGTCACTTATAAATAAAGTTAAATTTAATGCATGTAAATGGATAGATGTTATTGTATGTGACAAACAGAAAATTATTGTTGACAAATGGATTGTTGTTTTGTGTGTCTACAGTCTGTCAGGCTGTCTGATTACAGAGGAAGGCTGTACTTCTCTTGCTTCAGCTCTGAGCTCCAACCCCTCCCATCTGAGAGAGCTGGACCTGAGCTACAATCATCCAGGGGATTCAGGAATGATGCTGCTGTTGGCTGGACTGAAGGATCCAGGCTGGAGACTCAGCACTCTCAGGTATGGAGAGGATGTCTGATAGAAGAGAAAGAACTGGAAACATTTCCTGTGTCATTTCCTGTGTCCTTCACTCACTTCCTGTTTGTTTCCTGCAGATGTGACATGAACAATCACACATGCAGGAATATTTTCAGGGACAGACACACTATTCTAGCTGGATAGTACATGGATATTTATGTAGGGGGTCTTCAAGGAGTCTGTTTGCAGGAACATTAATGATAACTGATAAGTCATGTTGTGAGTTTCATTAAAAGTAGACCTACAGTTGGGTCCATAAATATTCCATAAATATTTGGACAGAGACAACATTTTGCAATTTTGGTTACCACGGTGAACTTTAAATGAAAAAACTCAGTTGAAGTTCAGACTTTTAGCTTTTCATTGGGTTAAACAAAAAGCTTGCATACAAATGTGACAACCTAAAGCATTTTCTTAACTTAATCCCTTCATTTTAGGGGCTCTAAAGTCATTGGACAAATTAAATAAGTGAAAATAAAATGTTAATTTCTAATACTTGGTTGAAAACCCTTTGCTGGCCAATGACAGCCAGGAGCTTCGCAGAATAATCTGGGTCCCAAACGCCATCAGCTTCAGGTCCCACAGCTATGTTAGCATAATATAGCCACAGTGAAGCAGGAGGACAAACGCTAACTTTTTTCAACTTGAAAAAAATTAAAAATTTATTAATATCAATTAAATTGCATGGGAGGATCCTGTAAACGGACCAAACTTCAGTCAGCAGAACAACTGAGATAATCCATCCACAATACGAGGTTAGTCACTAATATACTGCAACAACATGGGAATAGAGCAGCTGTGAGAGAATTTAACATTAATGAATCAATGGTACGGAAGTGGAAGAAGCGCAGTTTTTGGCTTTCCACCTATCCCAAAACTTGCTTTGTCGCTTTGCCATTGCTGTGGCCTGGCATAATTTGCAGATGATGCGATGCTTTGAACCAAAACAGGCACAGCTTGATGACACCATCAACATACGCTATCGAGGTAAAGCGGTATAGTCAAAAGCTCTACCGCCTATAGGTGGAAAAATGTACTATGTTGACCAATCAAATGATAAGGCAACATTTGGCATTTTCGTTTTCTGGGAAGAGGGGAGTGACACCAGGGAGAGAGAGAGAGCGAGTTTTGATACGTGAGAGATTTGTGATGTTTGGAGGCTACAGTTAGTGTGTAGTTAGTGTGTGGTGTAGTCACTGTTTGGTTTTGTGTGTCAGTTCTACTAGTTGTGACAGCCAGTGGGCTGGCCTTGTGTTTTGCTTTTCTTGTTACCTGTCTTTTTCAGGTAAGTGGTAGGTGGAGCTGACCCAATTATAGATGCAGCACACCTGAGAAGGCCAGTCCCAGCATATAAAGCCACATTGATTGAATCTCCGGGGGCTCTCTCTCTGTCTGGCATCCACCGTGTTCATTCGGCGCTTTAGTTATGGCTGTTATATCATTTAAATTTTGTTAAACTTTCTTCACCTTATTTTCATTAAAAAATATCTTACAGCCTTTAAAAGACTGGAAAATAGGAGTGATCCACCTCCTACTGTCAGACCAACAGGTTTATCCCTGTGTTGTTCTCCTCTGACTTATAGTGGACACAAACTATTTTTTGCAGTGGCACAAATCAATTCTGTCAATTCTTATTTGATGCAGAACACCTGATTGTTCTGTAAATAGTTTGAAATATTTATATAAAAACCACCTGAGGCCTTGGCTTCATTTTTAGGGAAATAGTTGCAGTCATGTTGTTTGCAAAACGTGTGCATCACTTTTTTTTAAAATGTACAAATTCTATGTGCATTTCAAGTTCTGACAATGATTGGTTAAATATGTTTGTGGTTTTTTACAGTAAAAATCTGACCTTTTTCTCTCCGATATTTTCTCCAATGACTCGAGATATGGTGTTGATGGATGTGTCAGAACTAATACAAAGATATAACCCTGTGCAGTCTGGAGAAATTGGCCATCATCCAGTCCTGTCCTGTTTCCGTCAATCACTGTCTTGTTGGCCTCAGTCATGAAACAACAGACAATAAGGTCTTTAGAGAGACTCATCTGTGCTGTCTTTCCTCCATCCAGGACCTGTAAAGGTCCAGAATGAGGGACAAACACATCTCTACAGACCTTTCACATCATGGAGATAAACTGTTCACATTTCTTTCTTCAGGCAGACGATACAGAGTGTTGTTAACAAAAAAACAGACACCACAGACAATTCATTCATCCGGGCTTTCACTTTGATGAACACTGTGAATGTTCGTGTGTATGAGAGTGATGTAATGTCCATGTGTGCATGCTGACTGTGCTGCTCTGACCCCCCTCCTCCTTTCAGGGTGGAGCCTGCTGGAGTCCGATGGTTGAGACCAGGTCTGAGGAAGTGTAAGTGTGTTTTTAATGTGATTCATGAAAACAAAGCAGCACACATTCAACCATCTTCAAACTATCATATCGCTCATTCACATCTCTGATGTCAGGAGTCATCATCAAAGTGTCAATCAATGAACAGATGATGGATCAATAACTGCAGCTGGATTGTGTTTGTTCTCTCCATCAGATTCCTGTCAACTCACAATTGACACAAACACAGTTCACACAAAGCTCAGACTGTCTGACAACAACAGGAAGGTGACGCATGGGGAGGAGGTTCAGTCATATCCTGATCATCCAGACAGATTTGATGTCAAGTGGCAGCTGCTGTGTAGAAATGGTCTGACTGGTCGCTGTTACTGGGAGGTCGAGTGGAGAGAAAACGTTGATATATCAGTGAGTTACGGAAGAATCAGAAGGAAAGGAAGCAGTAATGACTGTGTGTTTGGACTCAATGACCAGTCCTGGAGTCTGAGCTGCTCTGATGATGGTTCTCAGTCTGTCAGGCACAATAAGATAAAAACATCCATCTCCTCCTCCTCCTCCTCCTCCTCCTCCTCCTCCTCTGTCTCTAACAGAGTAGCAGTGTATGTGGACTGTCCTGCTGGCACTCTGTCCTTCTACAGAGTCTCCTCTGACACTCTGATCCACCTCCACACCTTCAACACCACATTCACTCAAACTCTTTATGCTGGATTTTGGGTTAATCCTGATTCCTCAGTGTCTCTGTGCTGAGTTGTGTGTAAAGAGTGTCTCCTGTTAGAGAAACACTCTGACTGTTGAACAGATAGTTCAGTCTGTACATTTCTGACTCTTTCACTCATGGATTCAACCAGTTTTAACTGATTTTAATGTTTTAATGTTTTAAACTGTTCTAAATTATTCCTTGTAAAGCTCTTCCTCTTCAGTCCTTTAAAGATGGAAGCTCCCATTATTCCAGGATCCACATGTTGTTTTTCTGTCTTTTTCCACTCAAAGCTTCACAGTGAACATCAGTATGTTGTGTTTCTCTGAAGCTCAGTTCACAACCAGCTCCTCTGCATTTTCAACAAGTGTGAGCTCATTAAGATGAATCCAAATGTTTGATTTCTCTTTCTTAGTGGGATTTTTCCAAACTCTCCACTTACTGTTTTCACATCTTTTTTGGAAGTTACACATTTAAAAATGCTTCAGTTGGAAAAAATTAACTTTTTTTTTTTTAGAGAGTTATAAGCATAATATGATTGTATTTGAGGTGTTTTAATGCATGTGAGTCATTTAATAAATAGCAACAATGCATTAACCATTTGAAACTAGTCTTGTCTTTTTCACAGACACTTAAACAAGAATATCGTGTATGTTGGTAACAGCATATTTATAATATTTTTAGAAATATGTCTGTAAAACATTCCATATGTGGTGTATCATTTAAGTTTGTATAAAACATTTAAACTATCACGAAGGGTAATGATGAACAACCTGGTGGAGTTCTTGTGGTGTATGTTAGTCAGTTTTGTTTCCACAATTCATTTTACACTGTTTGAATTCAAAGTTTTAACTGAAAGACAAAGTCAAATCAGATGAATTTTAAAGGGGCGGGCGTCAAAGTTAAAAAGGGGCACATTGAACCAGGCCGAATAACAACAACAGACATTCAGAATCTAATATGGGATCGCATTATACTATATCACCAGTAGCGGTTTTTGATATGGGCGACACGGGCATCGGCAAAAAAAAAAAAAAAAAAAATTGCTCGTAGTCATGCTGCCCCGACATCATGCCAGCACATATTGGGAATGTCATAGGCACCGATCGTTTTTTTATCGCCCATTTGCTGGGAGTAAGGGCGCCCTCCGTTTGCGAGGTGCGCCTGCTGCTTGCGGCACAGGGAGGAGAGGGCGGGGCGGGGGGAGGGGATTCGCTGGCTGGAGCAGCATCTAATAACCAACTCGCAAAATAAAACAAAATAAAAACAAACCAACAAACACGAAAACATCAGACATCATGATACAGACTAATAACTTGCACCGATGTTTTGTTTTGTTTTTTTCGAAATTCTATACATGAAAAGTGAGCCCTCGTTGCGCCTGCTCGCTGCTGAAGTCAAAGTAAACTTTATTGTAATCTCCGCTACATACAGTCCAGTATATAGAGAGACGAGACGACAAGGCTCCAGTTACAGCAGTGCAAGTAAACAAACAATAAATATAAGAAGAGTAAGAAAATAAATATACACTTAGGACCAGGAGTAAAGGGATCAATAACAATTTAAAATGTATAATTTACAGTTTGATGATTTAGTCTCACACACAACCCGTCGAAAGGGGAGGGAGGCCTGCTTCTTCCAAATAGAGCACATTTCATTCATAATGTTGTAAATCCAAGCCTATTATGTATTCATGATTTGAACCCTGGGTTGTGCGAAATCCCAGAAATGAAGCCTAGACAAAGTGAATCTGTGATAATGGCAGGTCATGTATCCTGAAACAATCAGAATCAGAATGCTTTATTAATCCCTAAGGAAATTATGTGGGTTACAGTTGCTCCAAGAAGAAATGGTAAAAATAGTAACAGTAACAGACTAAACTCCAAACAATACATTATGTTACAGATTTTACACATTTAAGAAATAGCACTAATATATATAGATCACTCAGTTATAAATATCAAGGATTAACAGAGGTGATTATAAATAAATATCAAGAAAATTGATGAGAATATTCCAGAGTAGAAAAGAGCCTGTGTTCAGCACAATATTAATTAGTCATTGTGAATTCTTGATTTGTCCTGTTCTCATCGTATGGCGAATTATGATGGCTGTTTGGTAGCCGTTCGCATAGTATGCATACTCTCTCTGTGTGTTTCTCTGGTGAAATTCAATATGGTTCCAACAAGTTTTATATTAATGTACAATCCATAATATGTTTTATGTGTGTAATTGTGTGTGTGTGAGGGGGGGGGAGGTGTGTGTGTGTGTGTGTGTGTGTGTGTGTGTGTGTGTGTGTGTGCGTGTGCGGGGGGGCGCCAGAGGGAGTGTTCGCCAAGGCCATCAAACAGGCTAGGACCGGCACTGACCGTCCCATTTCACAAGCCTCGCACTTCCAGCCTTAGTGGTCTTTGAGCATGCGGCCCTTATGGACCGTTAAGGCTCCAGACACTGAACTTTGAGTCTGCTGAATGTCTTTAATGAAATCTCTTGCAGTTAAATTGTGGACGTTCCCTTTTGAGCCCTTTGTGAAACAGTAAAGGGATGAATGTAAGTATTAACGAGTTTTAGTGTAAATGGCTCTTACAGGTTACTCCAGCCTTTCAAAGTAAGAGTCCATCCGGGCAACTGTCCAGGCCTCTAAAACCATCCTAGGTAACAAGTTGGTGAGTCCATTTAAAGCTTTGAATGACAGCCATTAAAAGGAGCTTCTTTGATCAGCACCAGATTCCTGTTGATTCCTGTTTCAGAATAAAATGAGAAATCCTTTGATGGTTGGTTCGATGGTTGATAATTACCAGTTTGATTATTTCAGTCAGAGCTAAATCTGCTCAGAGAAACAGGAAAGAAGAAGTGACACCAAATTACTTTAATTCTGTCAGCAAAAAGTTAAACAGCAAACCATCAGTGTGACGTACATTAGTTACAGAGTGCTCTTATTATGAAAATCTGCCTCAGCTCAGGTGAAGCCCTGGCTTTCCAGGAAGCAGCTGGACTATAAGGAAGTAAGTGGAGCTTGTTGTTGGTGTGTGAAGAAACTGTAAGTTTGCTTTGTTTCCTCCTTTAACAGTTTGTCTTTAGGAAATTTATTGTTTGTTCAGCTCATGTCTGATTTCTTCACACAACAAACTGTGTGTGTTTTTATTTCTAGTCTCTTCATTAAAGTCAGTGTGTAATGTTTTCCTGGCTAACATCAGCTGTGTGCAGCTTAGTTTCAGCACAAACAGCATAAATCTGCCGCTCCATAGTTCACTGTAACAGACTCACAGTTGGTCCAACGAGGCCGAGTGTGTCCGCCATTCTGAGCTACGTTCGTGGTTGTGTACTTATAGGCTGTATCCCAATTCAGGGTCTGCAGCCTTAAAGTACGCAGCCTTAACGGTCCACAAGGGCCGCGTACTCAAAGACCGCTAAGGCCGGAAGTGCGAGGCTTGTGAAATGGGATGGTCTAGCCTCCGTCGCCCCAGGTTGCCTAGCAACCATGATACTAACAGCTGGAAACGTTTCATACAGGATTATTTGACTGACATGAAGGAGAAAATCTTTTGTTCATTTGTTTGTTTGTTTCTACATGAGCTTTGATTTGAGAAGTATCTGAGGCTGAGAAAACGGGACTGTGAAATTATGATTATTGGGCTTCATTTCTGGACTGAACAGTCATTTTAAGATTAGCTAGTAAAAACAATTAGCTAACGTTGTTCATGAGACTAAAGTCATCTCACTTTGGTAATGTAAATATAATATGGCCAATATTAAAGTTATTATTTCAATCATTATTAGTTATTACAGCAGTGAATGAACTCTGTTTCAAATACTGAGCTTCAGTAAAGATTAAAGCTGCATAAATTTATATTGCCTGTCACCTTAAATCTTCACTCAAAGACAGGTTCCTTTGACACTGTATATATAAATGTATTATATATAAGAGACAAATATTGCTCTTTTAATATGTTGGCATTACCAAATCTCACTCAGTGCTTACTTTAAATATCCATTAAATCTTCACATTGAGGGCCGCATTTCGAGCAGCCTTTGAGTTGGGACAGCCTTCGTCGTGGCACTGTGATGTAATTGGCCTTAAAATGCGGCCTTTAAGGCTGCAGACCCTGAATTGGGATACAGCCATACTTTGTACTTTGTGAGTTCACTCATAGGCCTTTACCTCCTTTACTGTCACAGTGATTAATGATTAATTAATCACCTGCTAAGCTCGCCACACGGCATGCTAACGCTAAGCTAACGCTAAGCGCTCTTTTAAAGACACAAGTTAAAAATCTGTTTGAGCACTTTGTCAATGAGAGCAGCAGCACAGAGTTAGTTGATGGTCAGATGGTTACAGAGAGAGCAGCAGACTATGTAAATGATTATTTTATTCTAGCTGTAACTCAGACATGACATGTAAACAGACTGTTGGCTCCCCATACAGGAAGTGATGCTTCCCTTTCAGCCTTCTGTGGATTTTATCAGGAAATTTAGTTGCAGCTGTGAAATGAGGCCGATTGTGAGGAGGAAGTGTAATATGAAACAGGAACAGTGTAAAAGCTGAAGTTACACTGTCAACATGTCAGCACACAAGCTCACACGTGACTGCTTCATCAACATGGGGTTCTGAGTGTTCCATCATCCTAGTAACACCTCAGACAGTCAAAACTCATCAAAGCTTCTCATTATCATCAGGACAGATTTAGGTCAATATCATTTCACATTTCTGTGTCATCATCCATCAGATGTTGACACATAGTGGGTTTGTCATTCTCTCAGCTGACACTGAGATGAAGCAGGAAAGAAGCAGCTGATATTTGGACAGCACACAGTTGATGTACAGATGAATGATTTGTGTTTCCTCTGCAGGTGAAGGTAGAAAGTGTGTGTGAGCTGATGTGATTTCAGCAGCATGGATCAGTGTGAGGACAGAGAGGAGGGAGTCCCTCCCTCTAAAAGCACTCTGTGTGGGGAACATGAGAGCCAGACCAAAGCTCAGAGGTGAGATGACCA
Organism: Oreochromis aureus; assembly: GCF_013358895.1. Classification (NCBI taxonomy): domain Eukaryota; kingdom Metazoa; phylum Chordata; class Actinopteri; order Cichliformes; family Cichlidae; genus Oreochromis; species Oreochromis aureus. The sequence continues at coordinate 102,710,729 of NC_052944.1, read as the reverse complement.
TCTCTAACTGTCCATGACTCTTCTCCATGTCTCAGCTCAGCACTCACATCACTGCTCCATCATTATTCACAGGAAGAAACGAGGAAGGAGAAAGAAACATAAACCTAAATCTGAACCAGAAACTAGACCTTCACCCAGCTCTGTGTCCTTAAAGAGTGACCCGTCTAAAGATCTCACCATTAATTTTAAAGTCCAGCAGTCATCTGCTGCAGAGAGGTGAGCTGTTAGTAACATGAACTCTTTGATTTAACTGTTTGATGTTGTTGGATATAAACTGCAGTGAAAAAACATCATTGCCTCAATCCCATTTAAAATTTCTCTTAAAAAACAAGCCTGAAAATCCATTTAACCCTGTAAAGCCCAACCCTTCAAAAATAGCCAGAAAATTCAGATTTTGTCATGGTCCCGGGACTTCTGACCCAGTGTTTTAAGTTTTCTGTGGTTTTGTATTCTGTTAAGTCCCTTTGTTATTCTAAAGGTTATTGTAAGGTTCCTAGGTTATTCTCTCCAGTATTGTTCATTATTTTCCCCCTGTGTCTTTGCCCTCTGAAATATCCCTCTGTGTTTCTGTGCCTATATAGTTGTGTGAGTTCTTGTGTCTTGTTTCCCATTTCATCATGTTTACCCTTGTTTCCCCCTGCTGGTCATGTCTGTGCTCTCCCTTGTGTTCCTTCACTCCCTCGTCTGCCTCTCCTCTACTCCTGCATCATGTTTCCCGTTTTATTGTGAAGCTCCCAAGTTTCCATGTTTTTTCTGGTCAGTTTTGCTTCTCCTGTCTTGTTATGATCATTCGTCTCAGCTGTGTTTCCCATGTGCTCGCATGTCCTCCATTATCTTATGTGTAGTTAGGTCAGCGTCTCCCTCAGTTCCATGTCGCGTCCTCCCTCATAGCTGAGTGACTCTCCCTGTGTTTCCAAATATGATTTATTATTAGTTTACCCAGTTTAGTTTTGTATATTTTTGCCTTTTTTCCCATTCAGCGAATGGGAATTGTATTTTCAGTTAAGTCCTGATCCGGTGAGTTTGCGTTTGGGTCCTTCTCCTGCATACAGCCGGTTTTATGACAGATTTTTTGGAACTGAGATGTTTAATAACCCTTATAACAAAATCCACAAAAATGTTTTTGCTATATCATGTTATTTGATATATTTTTATGATATATTTGAATTCAATTCAATTCAATTTTATTTATATAGCATCAATTCACAACAAAAGTCGCCTCAAGGCGCTTCATAGGTACAGAGAAAAACCCAACAATCATATGACCCCCTATGAGCAAGCACTTTGGCGACAGTGGGAAGGAAAAACTCCCTTTTAACAGGAAGAAGCCTCCGGCAGAACCAGGCTCAGGGAGGGGCGGGGCCATCTGCTGCGACCGGTTGGGGCGAGAGAAGGAAAACAGGATAAAGACATGCTGTGGAAGAGAGACAGAGATTAATAACAGATATGATTCAATGCAGAGAGGTCTATTAACACATAGTGAGTGAGAAAGGTGACTGGAAAGAAAAAACTCAATGCATCATGGGAATCCCCGGCAGCCTACGTCTATTGCAGCATAACTAAGGGAGGATTCAGGGTCACCTGATCCAGCTCTAACTATATGCTTTAGCAAAAATGAAAGTTTTAAGCCTAATCTTGAAAGTAGAGATGGTGTCTGTCTCCCGAATCCAAACTGGAAGCTGGTTCAACAGAAGAGGGGCCTGAAAACTGAAGGCTCTGCCTCCCATTCTACTTTTAAATACTCTAGGAACAACAAGTAAGCCTGCAGTGTGAGAGCGAAGTGCTCTAATAGGGTGATATGGTACTACAAGGTCATTAAGATAAGATGGGGCCTGATTATTTAAGACCTTGTATGTGAGGAGCAGGATTTTGAATTCAATTCTGGATTTAACAGGAAGCCAATGAAGGGAAGCCAATACTGGAGAAATATGCTCTCTCTTTCTAGTCCCTGTCAGTACTCTTGCTGCAGCATTTTGGATTAACTGAAGGCTTTTCAGCGAGTTTTTAGGACATCCTGATAATAATGAATTACAGTAGTCCAGCCTGGAAGTAATGAATGCATGAACTAGTTTTTCAGCATCACTCTGAGACAGGATATTTCTAACTGTAGAGATGTTGCGGAAATGGAAGAAAGCAGTCTTACATATTTGTTTAATATGTGCATTGAAGGACATGTCCTGGTCAACAATGACTCCAAGGTTCCTCACAGCGTTACTGGAGGCCAAGGTAATGCCATCCAGAGTAAGAATCTGGTTAGATACCATATTTCTAAGATTTTCAGGGCCGAGTACAATAACCTGAGTTTTATCTGAATTAAGAAGCAGACAGTTAGCGGCCATCCAGGTCTTTATGTCTTTAAGACATTCCTGCAGTTTAACTAATTGGTGTGTGTTACCTGGCTTCATGGATAGATAGAGCTGCGTGTCATCTGCATAGCAGTGAAAAAGTATGCTATGTCTTCTAATGATGCTGCCTAAGGGAAGCATGTATAATGTAAACAGAATTGGTCCTAGCACTGAACCCTGTGGAACACCATAATTGACCTTAGTGTGTGAAGAGGACTCTCCATTTACATGTACAAATTGGAGTCTATTAGATAGATATGATACAAACCACTGCAGCACAGTACCTGTAATACCTACAGCATGTTCTAATCGCTCTAATAGGATATTATGATCAACAGTATCGAACGCAGCACTGAGGTCTAGCAGGACAAGCACAGAGATGAGTCCACTGTCAGAGGCCATAAGAAGATCATTTGTAACCTTAACTAAAGCTGTTTCTGTGCTGTGATGAGCTCTGAAAGCTGACTGAAACTCTTCAAATAAGCCATTCCTCTGCAGATGATCTGTTAGCTGTTTGACAACTACTCATTCAAGGATTTTTGAAATGAAAGGAAGGTTGGAGATTGGCCTATAATTAGCTAAGACTGCTGGGTCTAGAGATGGCTTTTTGAGTAAAGGTTTAACTACAGCCACCTTGAAGGCCTGTGGTACATAGCCGATTATTAGAGATAGGTTGATCATATTTAAGATTGAAGCATTAATTAATGGCAGGACTTCTTTGAGCAGTTTTGTAGGAATGGGGTCTAAAAGACACGTTGATGGTTTGGAGGAAATAATTATTGAAGTTAACTCAGAAAGATCAATTGGAGAAAAAGAGTCTAACTTAACATCAATGGTACTAAAAGTAGCTGTAGATAATATTACATCTGTGGGATGATTATTGGTAATTTTTTCTCTAATGATAAGAATTTTATTTGTGAAGAAGTTCATGAAGTCATTACTAGTTAACGTTAAAGGGATTGTTGGCTCAGTAGAGCTCTGACTTTTTGTCAGCCTGGCTACAGTGCTGAAGAGAAACCTGGGGTTGTTCTTATTTTCTTCAATCAGTGACGAATAGTAAGATGTTCTGGCTTTGCCGAGGGCTTTCTTATAAAGCAACAAACTATTTCTCCAGGCTAAATGATGATCCTCTAAATTTGTGACATGCCATTTCCTCTCCAGCTTACGAGTTATCTGCTTTTATTATATATTTTCTGTATCACATATGATAGATTGGGCATTTTTTGGCAACTGTTTTTTTTTTTTTTTAACAACAATGTTAATTTTCGAAAACAAAAAAGGTTTTGTCCATAACATTTTGAAATTAAATAAATATAAATAAATAAAACCACTTCTCACGTGTACACCACTTTGTATTGGTCTTTCACGTGGAATTCCAATAAAATTGATTCATGTTTGTGGCTGTAATGTGACAAAATGTGGAAAAGTTCAAGGGGGCCGAATACTTTTGCAAGCCACTGTAATAATAATAATAATAATAATAATAAATTTTATTTATAAGCGCCTTTCAAGTCACCCACGGACACTTTACAATAGGAAGACACATAGTAAAACAATAAAAATAAGAACAATAAAACAAAACACAAGATAAAATTAACAAACAATGGATTCACAGTGAATATGCAGATTTGAACAGATGAGTTTTGAGTTGGGATTTAAACTGGGGGAGAGAACCAATGTTTCTTATATCTGGGGGTAGGCAGTTCCACAGCCTGGGAGCAGAGCAGCTGAAAGCTCTGCTTCCCATGGTGGTGAGGCGGAAGGAAGGTACAGCAAGCTGGATAGAAGAGGAAGATCGAAGTGGACGGGCAGAACAGGTAGTGGTTAACAGGTCAGAAAGGCAAGGAGGAGCGAGGTTATGAATGGCCTTGAAGGTGAGCAGAAGAAGTTTGAATATTATCCGGGATTTCACAGGGAGCCAGTGAAGTTCCTGAAGAACAGGGGTGATGTGCTGGTAGGAGGGGGTTCTGGTGATAATGCGAGCAGCAGAGTTCTGAACCAGTTGAAGCTTATGGAGGGATTTTTGGGGGAGACCATGCAGAAGAGAGTTGCAATAGTCAATACGGGATGTAACAAGACTGTGGACAAGAATGGACGTAGACTGGGTGGAAAGAGAAGGAAGTAATCTGTTAATATTGCGTAGATGGAAGTAGGCAGAACGGGTGAGATTATTGATGTGAGATTTGTAGGAAAGTGAACTGTCTAGGATGACACCAAGGCTCTTAACCTGAGGAGAAGGGAAAACTGTGGAGTTATCGATGGTGATTGAGAAATGGTTCGCCTTCAAAAGGTTGGATTTGGTGCCAATAAGGAGGATCTCAGTTTTATCCTCATTGAGCTTTAAAAAATTAGAGGTAAACCAGGATTTTAGCTCGGATAGACATTTTGAAAGGGAGGAAGGTGGTAGAGAGGAGTCAGGTCTGCAAGAGAGGTATAACTGGGTGTCATCAGCAAAACAGTGAAACTGGAGATCAAATTTGCGGAAAATGGTACCTAGAGGGAGGATGTATATTATGAAGAGAAGAGGGCCTAAGACTGAGCCTTGGGGCACACCAGAGGTGACGGGGAATAGACGAGAGCGGAATGATCTTAGTTGAATAAACTGGGAGCGGTCAAGGAGATATGATTGAAACCAGGCGAGGGGTGTGTCAGAGATGCCGAGAGAGGAAAGTCTGCTTAGAAGTACAGAGTGAGAAATGGTGTCGAAGGCTGAGCTCAGATCTAAAAGGACGAGAATGGTGAGAAGACCAGAGTCAGCTCCGATTAGAAGATCATTAGTGACTTTAAGTAGAGCAGTTTCTGTACTGTGACATGAGCGAAAACCAGATTGAAATCTCTCGTAAATATTATTATTAACCAGGTGTAAATGAAGTTGAGCTGCAACCACTTTTTCGAGTATTTTAGAAATGAAGGGTAGATTGGAAATCGGACGGAGGTTGTTAAAGTTGTTGGGATCTAAAGAAGGTTTTTTCAGTATAGGAGTGACTAGAGCAGTCTTGAATAAGGAGGGAACGATACCAGTGGTGAGAGAAGAGTGAATGATGGCAGAGATGAGTGGGAGTAAAGAAGAGAGGCAGGATTTTACAAGCCCCGTGGGCATGGGGTCAAGATGACATGTGGCAGGCTTTGATTTACATATGAACTCAGAAATATCAGATAAATCAGGAAGATGAAAAGTGGAAAACGGCTCCAAAAGGAGAAAAGGTTCTGGAGAGAGGGTAGACACAACATTTGATCTGAGTTGCTGGTGGATGTTATTGATTTTCGTAGTCCAAAACAGCATCAAGGAGTTGCAGGTTTCAGAGGAATAGAAGTGTGGTGGTAAAGCGTTGGGGGGTTGAATTAGTTTGTTAAAAACTGAAAACAGAGTCCTTGCATTACCCTCATAAGAACTGATAATACCAGAGTAGAAGCTTTGTTTGGCCTTGCTGATAGAGTCTTTATACTGAAGTAAATGGTATTTATAGATTTCAGAATCAACAGTTAAACCAGATTTCTTATATTTACGCTCTAGCTGCCGAGCTTTGGCCTTCAAAGCTCGGAGGTCAGAGGTAAACCAGGGAGCAGAGCGAGCGAAGGAAACACTGTGGGTTTTTACAGGAGCCAGAGAATCAAGGACAGTGCGTAGACAATTATTATAATATAACAACAAATCATCAGGAGTAGAATAGAAGTCCGGAGTCTGAACATTGTCCAATCTGGTAGTGAGAATGTCCATATCAATGTTCTTGATGTTGCGGAACAAGATGAGACGGGTTGGCTTGGTAGAAGAGCAGCAGAGAGTGAGGTTAAATGAAAGGAGGAAGTGGTCAGTTATGGGGATTTCAGTAGCAGAAAGATTCGAGGGAGTAAGACCAGAACAGCAGACCAAGTCCAGGGTGTGTCCTTTAGAGTGAGTGGGAAAGTCGATAAATTGTTTAAATTCAGAGCCTTCCAAACAGGAAGAAAAGTCTCTGGTGAGCAGAAGGTCATTATTGTCCATGTGAATATTGAAATCTCCCACCAAGATCACATTTGGGGAGAGAGATGAAAGATGGGTTAGTAGATTAGCAAAGTCACTGAGGAAGACAGGGTTAGGTTTGGGGGGGCGGTATACAGTAGCTATGATGGTGGGAATGGGTCCAGTCAGTTCACATGCAAGGACCTCTAGAGAACTAAAGGTACCAACATTAACTGGTAGGACTTTCAAGTGCTGGCGAAGGAAGATCGCGAGACCACCCCCACGACCTGAGCAGCGGGATTTAGAAAAGTAAACAAACCCCGGAGGAGTAGATTCATTTAGCTGAGAAAAGTCATCAGGCTGTTGCCAGGTTTCAGTTAAGCAAAAAAAGTCAAACTTACGGTCAGATAGGAGGTCTTGGATGAGAGGTCCCTTATTTGTCAATGAACGAGTATTTAGAAGACCGAAGTTGAGTGGAGTATTTTCTTTTTTGCTAATCGCGGTGGGCGCCCTGGGCAGATGGGCTAGAGATCGATGGTTGACAGCCCGATCAGGGTTCCTGCGATGGCGGCGAGTAGCAGACCAAAACGATTTAGTTCCATTGGAGTTATGGAAAATCCTGCGGGACCCGCGATGGATGTATCTCCAGCGAGGCTGGAAAGTGATGTCCGGGTAGTAGTGGAGCTCCGCCGGCGACGGGAGCGGCAGCTGCCCGCGAAGGCGGAGGAGCTCAGCGGCTGAATAGCGGAGCAGTCCAGCCGTAGGATGGTAGACGAGCGTCAGGAGAATACAAAATACTGCCGACCAGTTCAGGAACATCTTGGCCCACATCTTCGATTATGTGGAGAAAAAGGGGCCGAGCAGGCCGGAGCGACGAACAGGTAGGCTAGAATAGCTCAAACAGTTAAGCTAGTGCAGCTCACTGAGAAGAAAACGTCAGAGCACATTCAGCTGAAATAGCAGATGTTGAGGACAAGCGGTGCAAATCAATCCCTGGCAGAGATCGATATGGTCCTGAGTGTGAATGGCCCTGTTCATTCAAATCACATTCAAATCTGAATCCAAATAATCCGAATAAACGAAAGTGTACCGGTGAGTAGCGGCAGCCAGGCGCGCCAGCGTTCACTCAAGCCGGTTCACTCTGTAGACTGCAGAGTCCTGGCCTGACGAAGTAGCTCTTCTGTGTTGTGCCATCCGCTTTGCCAGAGGTTGTTTGGTTTCCTCGATGTATAATCCTGGCAATCCTCCTGGCACTTAACAGCATACACTGTTACTTTGTGTCGGTGGACCCGATCCTCGGGGTGGACCAATTTTTGGTGCAGCGTGTTTTGGGGTTTGAAAGCCACAGAGACCCAGTGTTTAGAAAAAATGCGTCTCAACTGTTCCGATACTCCTGACACATAAGTATTTTCATCACTGAGTAGTGACAAAATCTTCTCATGATAGTCTTTCTGGTTAAGCAATACTGTGCACCTACCCTTGTCTGCCGGAAGGATGATAATGTTGTTGTCATCACTAAGTGATGTGAGTGCCTTCCTCTCCTCCATGGTGATGTTGGATGCTGGGAGCTTCGCATTGCTGAGACAGGTCGAAACTTTCGTCCGTAGTTGCTCTGCTTCCACTTCTCCTTTATTGTTGTTATGAATTGCTGTTTCTGTGGCTGTGATCAGCTCCACTAGTCTTAGACTTCTTGTGCTGCGCTAGACGAGCCTTCTCAGTAAAGTCAAAGACCTTTTTAAGAGTATTCTCATCTAGAAGCATTGTCAGTCTCTGTCGGATCCGCTCCTCTTGAGATTTTAGCATGTCGATGGTAAAATTTGTTTGTCTCACCCGTTCATTAAGCAACTGATGCTGTGCCTTCTGGAGGATTTTAGTTGCCCGGAAACCTTTAACTGAAGAGCTCATTTGCAGACTTTTAGGAGTAATCCGGTTTTGTCGGACAGAAAAGAATCAACTTTTGGAGATTTGCTTGCCTGGAGGTTTGAGCATGCATCAAGAAGATATTACAGCAGTGAACTCGAGCTTCAGTAAAGATTCAAGTTGCAGTTATTTATATTTCCTATCACCTTAAATCTTTTAAGGTGTATATATAGATGTGTCATATATAAGAGATAAATATTCTTCTTTTTATATGTTGTCATTACTGAATTTGGCTCAATGCTTACATACATGTGTAAAAAGCAAATGTACGAGCTGTGATAACTGTTTCTGATAGAATGAAGATCAGACTGATATATTAAATATTCCTTTATTGGGTGAGAAAATCAGACCATGTCATAACTGCTTTAAGTCATACAGAATAGATATCAGAGCCTTAAACAGGCTGACTTCTGCTAAATGGGTCAAACTGGGCAGAAAGTCTACAAACACATAACATCCTTATAGAATATGATGTAACACTATAGATCAACTTACCCCAGAATATATAAAGCATATAAACAATTACAGCAATATGATGCAACAAACACAGCAGTGCTACTAATCCAAAATACTGAAAGCTTCATAGAACTGAAAAACAAACATGGAAATTGATTTCTGGGTCCATTCTGATGCTGATACATACTTTAGGTTTCTGAATATTGAAATTGTTTCTGTCTTTCAAAGTGTGTAACTTGAAGGCCCTGAGTAGTTTCTCCCACACTGAAAACACTGGAATGAAATTATTAATAAAAAAAATAATGTTAATGTTAATAGTAATGTTAAAATAAAATTATTCTAACATTACCTAATAAGACTGATTCAGGAAAGACAATTAGTTATTTTAGGCTTCTTCTGCTTCAGGTTTCTTCCTGTTAAAAAGGAGTTTTTCCTTCCCACTGTCGCCAAAGTGCTTGCTCATAGGGGCTCATACAATTTTTGGGTTTTCTCGTATGTATTATTGTAGGCTCTACCTTACAATATAAAGCACCTTGAGGCGACTGTTGTTCTGATTTGGCGCTGTATAAATAAAATTGAATTGAACTATTATGAGGTTTCTACCACTTTCTAAATGACTGATACACTAAAACTTTAACATAAATGAATTTACATAAGACACACAGACTTTGTGCGCTGTTTTTTTTCTAATAAAATTGTCTTCTTGTGCTTTTATAGAAAGACAATGAAAGATCCTTCATCAGCAGGTAGGAGTGTTTTTATTGTGATAAGTGTATCTCATTCAAATGTGTTGCAACATGTCTTTGAGACATTGTCTTGGATTAACTCTCCACACTCTGGAGTCACTGTTCAGTTTAGATATGTTTCCCCTGGTGTTCTGCACAGGCAGCAGATCGCCCATTTCTCTGTGTGTTTGGTCACACACTCCCTGCTCTGCTCCAACCCAACATGCCAGGATCAATGCGGCACAAATTATAACTCTTTTATCTACAGGGCTCTAGAGTGCGACCAATTTGACCATATATGCAACCTAATTTCTCAGTGATGTGACTAAAGCACCAGTGCGACCAGCCGTTGAAGTAAGTCTCCACAACTCTGAAAGTCTCTGTGTGGTGAACAACAGACACACATTATACCCATATCGTGGTCTAAACCAATCAGTGATAGTCAAGGGCTGGACCCCTCTGATTGGCTGTGGTCTACATATTCCTGTAGGCCTATGCGGTATGACAATATTGTGGGTGTTTTGCAAGCTCATTTTGCTCCCAAGTCGCTGGTCATAGCTGAAAGGTTCTGGTTCCACAAGAGGAATTGGGGGAAGAGGAAGCAGTATGTGGCGGTACTGCAAAGACTGTCAGAACACTGTGTCTTTGATTGCATGAAAACAGTACAAAAGTGTGCTGAGTCCGTTGGCGCTGCAACCCACTGATATCATGGTGAAGACATACACTGGGGAGCCACTGGCACCAGAAGGGGCCATCAAGGTGCAAGTCAAATTGAATAAGCAATGTGCAAAGCTGCCCTTGCATGTGGTGAAGGTGGATGCCCCACCGCTGTTTGGTAGGGAGTGGTTGGGAGTTATTAATCTGAACTGGAAAGATTTAAAGATTATTCATGCCGAAGAACAAAGAGAAAATGATAACTGTGGCTGAGGCTACGTTAAAGAGACACTCAGCTGTTTTCTCTAAGACGTTAGGCACAATGAAAGGGATTAAAGCCAGATGGACACTTAGGCCTAATAGTGTACCCAAATTCTGCCCACCACGTAACATGCCTTATGCTCTTTGATCTTGAGTGGAGTCTGAACTGAAATGCCTGACTGAGCTTGCGGTGATCACACCAGTGGAGCATAGTGACTGGGCCACACCCCTGGTGCCTGGCAACAAGAAGGATGGCACAATGAGACTGCGTGGATAAGTACTTCCACACACTGAGGACCTGTTTGCTTCTCTAACAGGAGGTCAACACTTCAGTAAGCTGGACATAATAAATGCCTATCTACAGATGGAAGTAGAAGAAGAATCTAAGAAGCTGCTGACTATTTTGATTTAAAAAGGGCTATTCTGCTTCAATCATTTACCTTTTGGAGTATCGTCAACACCAGCCATATTTCAGAAGACTATGGATCAAGAGCTTCTCGGACTACCATATACCCATTGTTATCTGGATGACATCCTCGTCAGTGGCCCTTGTTGGGTCCAAACATGTGACCCTGCTGGAATTAGACCACGAGAGACTGCAAACAGAACACAAGAGCCACTCAGTTACATAACGCCCCACCATAAAACCCCTGTGGCGTGCCATAAAAACTAAGGCACTGTGTGTGTGTGCATGCATGTGTGAGGATGTGAATGAATGTGTGTGTGTGTGTGTGTGTGTGTGTGTGTGTGTGTGTATACATGACTTCCTGCCACACAATATATGCTTACAACTGTTTAACCACATTACCTGATTATCCAAAGGTCATCTCCCCATACCCGTATATGGCTTAACTTTAATGGTTCACCATATACAAGCACAGGGGAGCCCCTAAATGGCTGGGGGTGAACGTCATTCACAAGATAAGGAAACCAGGATCTCACAGGGAATGTGCCTGTAGTTAAACATTACGGCCTCCCCACCATTCAACAGGCCAGGGAGGAGAACAAAAGAATATCTAAACATGCTGTTTAAGAAAAGGTTTACAAACTGAAGCACAACAATGACAACATTTAACAAAATCACTCTAACAGCCCTGACAAACTGACACACCCCAAAACCCTTCAGGCAGTCTTGTGCAGGCTAGAGGACTATTGTCTACATCTCTAAGAGGAGAGGTGCCAGTTTTTCCAGGAATCACTGGAATACCTGGGTCACATAATTGACACGATGGGGTTACACAAGTCACCAGAAAAGGTGACATTATGGAAGCTCCAGCACCAGGTGATGTAAGCCAGCTACGTTCTTTTCTGAAAATGCTACACTATTATGGACGTTTCATACCTGATTTAGCTACAGTCCTGAAACCGCTGAATGAGCTGCTCAGTAAAGAGAGGAAATGGCAGTGGACATCAGCCTGTGAGTCAGTGCTGAGTGCTTTTGATGGCACATAATTACACCTTGCAGTACCGCAAAGGTGTGTGTCATGTCACTGCTGATGGACTGTCACAGCTACCTCTGCCTCTTGTGCAGAAGGAGAAACAAGGAGCAGTAGAGGTATTCTACGCATCTTAACTGAATACGTTACCGGTCAGTGTCACCAAGATCAGACGTCACACTATGTCTGATGTTACTTTTTCTCATGTCCTGGAAATGGTAACAATTGGATGTTTCCCAGCTGTGAAAGACGTAGATCATGTGCTGTCACCCTATCTGCTGTGCAGACAGGATCTCACGATACAGCAGGGATCCTTCATATGGGGCGTGAGAGTGGTTGTGCCACCTAAGCTGCACCCTTTTATCCTGAAAGAGCTCCACAGTCATACAAAAGGAATGTGGGAGCACAAGGAGTATGGATATGCCATGTGGATCAGATGCTGACACGCCCTGAGCCAATGTCTCAGCAGTTTGCAGTGGATCCTCCAACAAGCTCTCAAACTTCACTAACCCAGAGTGATAGTTACACCATGCTTCACCCTTGTATATCTAATCAGGAAAAGACTGCTGAACAAGTTCTGAGGACCACAATACCTCCAGAAACACACCAGTCTATTGAACCACCATCATCTAAGTGTACACAGGTTACAGAAACTCTAAGACATTACCCGGTGAGGGTCACTAAGCCACCTGTTCTTTGCCATGATGGGTGAGCGTACTGAGAATGCATAGCTTCTCAGAGCATAGCTTAGTGGGGAGAAGATGTTATGCACTGCATTTACTGTCATGATTTTGGAAAGACCATGGCCGGCAATACTGCATTTGTAACTGGTGCCAATACATTTCGAATTGAAACGCTGAAAAAGCATAGTGCATCCAGAAAACACATTATATGCCTCGATAAATGCACTGCCCAAGTGTCCCCTCTCCCAACTGCCTTTCAGCAGCAGGTAGCAGCAAACAGGTTTGCTTGTATCTTGCAAAAAGGAAGGCTAGCGAATATACTGATTGACCAACTGAGGGGCATGTGAGGATAGTCCATAAGATGTCAAGATGTTCAGTTTTTCAGATATTGAGATGTTCAGTTTGAGGCCTTTGAGACACTTTGAGGCACATTTAATTTAGATTTTCTTTTTATTTAATATATTTTGAGATGTTTTAAGTTTAAATTTGAGCTCAGTGAAGCACTTTAACAAATTTCCCACGTGTGGGACTAATAAAGGGTATCTTATCTTTAAGCACAAGCACTTTTCAGTAACTTATCTTTGTCGTGTGGGGCTGTGTGCAGCAAACAGGAAAGGACCCAATCGCAGACTCCAAAACACAAAGAAAAAAAGGTGAATTTAAACAGCTTTATTGGTGTGCACAAACTGAACTGAACTGAACTGGGAATACAAAACTAAACTAGCAGGCAGTCAGACATAGTTCAGGGCAATATGGCCAAAAATATTTATCACGATATATATTTGAAAATTTGTGATAACGATAAAACTGACAATATAACTGATGCGAGACAAAATAGTTTACAACTCCATAACTTTATTAGTGCAAAAAACCCCATTAATTTATTTTCACTTAAACAAGCAGCTATATAAAAATTTAACAGTGCAAATGCAAATTCCTTGCTGACAGTTTAACCAAAAGGCATTTCCATAGGAAATGGGCTGACATATCCAGAGCATAACCATGTATGATATCCACAAAAGTTAAAAAGAGGTGCGTTGCAACATGAAACTGCAGTGTAGTGATGTGTTGGTCACGAACGAAACGGCTCTTAGAGCCGGCTCTTTGAAGTGAACGACGCAAGCCGGCCTCTTTTTGGGAGCCGTGGGTTTTTTTTCTTTTCTTTCTCTCACCCTCTCTCTTGCACTTTTTTCCCGCTTCACTCCGCACGCGAGCCTTGTGCTTTGCGCTGGGCAGAGGGGGGAGGGGCGGTAGTTTGACTCTCAGTAGCACAGGAACAGAGCCGGAGGGAAAGAGAGAGAAAGAGAGCCAGGGACAACAACGTCACATTAGAAAGGTATAGTAATTATCCACAACTATTTTCAGTTGCAGATGATAAAGGATTCAGAAAGTTTATTCATGCAGGCCCATATGACAGAGAATATGCATCTTCTTTTTTTTCACATTTTAATTTATATTTAATTGTGTTGTGGTTTGCAGTGTTTTGTGTTGTTTCACTTTAAATTTGTTTAAAAGGAAAGAGCTGAAAATTTAAATAGTTAAAAGTTGAAATGTGAATAGTTGGTTTTTGTATTATATGATTTATTTATTACATTTTATGTGGAGTGAATAAATAAAAGTATATTTACAGTGGCCCCTAGAGACAAAGCACGTAAAAACTCCAAAACACGTAAAAACTCCCAAAACTCCCAAAACTCCAAAACACGTAAAAACTTAGAAGCACATAAAAACTCCAAAACACGTACAAAAGACAACAGAAGGACTCCAGGATGCTAGGCGCAGTGTTGAGCTTTGTTACCTAGTGACTACACAAGCCAGGAAGTACCAACGACCGGATTTGGTGTGGTAGTAACAGGTAAATGAACATTTTTTTTTAAATTATTTGAATATATATGAGTGCTTTTGAATATATACACAAACAATACACATATGCTTTCAATTGTCTAATTTAAGTGATCTAGGTAGCTCTGTTTAGAAATTCAGTTAATGCTAGAAATGTGTTTTGGAGTTTGTACGTGCTTTGTCTCTAGGGGCCACCGAATATATTTATATATATAAACATATATATAAATAAAAACCCCCTTTTTTTTTTACATTAGTAATTCCTTTTGTGCATAATTTTCTATTTTTGTTAATAATAAATTAATTAAAGCAACAAAACAACCTGAAGAGTTGGTTGGGAGCCAAAAGAGCCGGCGGTTTTTAGTGAGCTGAGCCGAAAGAGCTGGTTCTCTAAAAAGAGCCGGAAATCCCATCACTACTGCAGTGTGCCAAATAAATAAGTCAAATACGTATTTTTCGAACAATAAGGCGCACAGGAGTATAAGGCGCTGCACATGCGTGTTTTACCCATATTCCATTGCGATATTTCATTTTCTTATCATTGCCTAACATTGCACCAGTATACCGTGAACAGTATGATATTGCCCAGCCCTAGGCAGACGGAACACACAGCGAGGGAAGATGGTGAGCAGACGTTAGTGACGCAACACTGATACAGAGAAACACAGGCCTTAAATACACACTGGGATAATGAGTGCATGAGACACAGAAGGAGAGCACAGCTGGGCGTTATTAAAGGTGACGAGACAAAGGGAAGCAAAACCAGACCCACTACACACAGGACAGAGACTATCAAAGTAAAACAGGAAAAACAACAACAGGTATGCGGAGACACGAGCTTGACACAAGACCTCAGACATTGCAACAGGGAGGGAACACACGGGCAGACAGAGGAAGCACAGAACCAAAACCCAAAGAATTTAAAAAGTCTAAACCCAAATACATCATCAGAATAAACCAGAACATAAAATCATAATAATGATGAACACAAAACGCTGGGTCAAATGTCCTAGGACCCTTGCTGTGCCTTCCCTCTGCCTCATCACCATGGGAAGCAGAGCTTTCAGTTGCTTTGCTCCCAGGCTGTGGAACTCTCTACCCCAGATATAAGAAACATTCCCCCCAGTTTACATCTCAACTCCTAACCCATCTGTTCAAATCTACATATTCACTGTGAAATTTGTTTATTTTATCTTGTAATTAATTTGATTTTTGTTGTTCTTCGTTGTCATTGTTGTATTACGTGTTTTATTCCATTGTTAATAGTCCATGGGTGTCTTGATAGGTGCTTTTAAATAATAATAATAATAATACATTTTATTATTATTATTATTATTATCATTATTATTATTATTATTATTGTTATTATTTCATTTAGATTTTTAAAGAGCACAAAGAAAAATAACATAAACATAAACAACATAAAATGCCCATTAGAAGATGTATTGGTAGGGGAATGAAGCTGCATTGATCCCATAAATCCATGCCTGCAAGACCACTCTGACCATGACCACCACATGCCTCCTACCAGTGGGACAAGCCTGGAACACCTCATCCCTGTCAGATGTCAAATGACCCAGGACCCCGACAATCTTTCTTGTTGAGCTCTGCTCCAAATAAAGAACTTTGTGCTGACAAGATTGTTACTAAATCATTAACAAATCAATATTGTCTGTTTGGACAGCAATTTTCAAAAACAAGTGAACATGTAAAACTGCGGTTTTAAGCGATGCAGTTGAAAAAATTGGGTGCACCTAACTTTTGTGCTGGTGCAAAAAAGTGCAACCGTAGCAAAAACTTAGTCTAGAGCCATGATCTAGTTGCAGTCCCCTGTATGTTTATTTATTAATCAGATATAGCTAGCTCTGGATCCAGCCGTTCTAATGTTAAAAGAGAAAACTTCTAGTTTTAAAAGGGCAAGGTTTTAATGGGATTCGTGTTTACATTTCTTTCTATTTCCTATAGAGGAGGAGCTTTCCAAGGTGCGGTCAGCTTTTATTTGGAGGGTGTCAACAGAACTCCTTAAACAGCTCCTTGAGGCCCTTGTAAGTGATGGTGTTTTAAATGAATTGGAGAAAGAATGGATACTGGAGAAGAACCCTGTCAGAGCAGATAAGGCACGCTGCTTCATTGACACAGTGAAGAAGAAAGGGGACAAAGCCTGCAGGATAATGATCAGACATCTTCAGACTGTAGATCTCTCTCTTTTCTCTCAGCTACGTTTATACTCTGATCCGTCTGCTCAGCAAGGTGAGTTCACTTTTTTGTGTAAAAATGTATTCTTTGCATGATTTGTTGAGATGTGAGAATGTATAACCTCCGAATTCAATTTAAGAAAAAGCAGACGGCAGGAGCTTAATTCTACAGCATACATAATAGAATATTGTCTATACCCAGTCACTTCAGGTGTACCCCGAATATCAGTCTTAGGCCCTCTTCTCCTCCTAATTTACATCCTCCTTCTTGGTATCATTTTCCATAAATTTGATCTTCATTTTCTCTGTTTTGCTGATGACACCCAGTTATATGTCTCCTACAGGCCTGATTCCTCTCTCCCACCTTCTTCCCTTACAGAATGTTTATCCAAATTAAAACTCTGGTTCAGCTCTAATTTCCTTAAGCTTAATGAAGATAAAACTAAAATTCTCCTTATTGGCACTTAATTCAACCTATTGAAGGCAAATCATTTCTCACTCACTATTGATAACTCCACAGTTTTCCCCTAACCTCAGGTTAAGAGCCTTGGTGTCATCCTAGACAGTTCACTATCCTTTAAATCTCACATCAATAATCTCACATTCTGCCTATTTCTATCTACGCAACATTAAAAGATTACCTCCTACTCTTTCCACCCAGTCTATGTCCATTCTTGTTCATAGTCTCGTTACCTCCCATAAAAATCCCTTCATAACCTTCAACTGGTTCAAAACTCCGCTGCCCGCATTATTACCAGAACCCCCTCTTACTAGCACATCACGCCCGTTCTTCAGGAACTTCATTGGCTGCCTGAGAAATTCTGGATTGTGTACAAGCTTCTTCTGCTCACCTTCAAGGCCCTTCATAACCTTGCTCCTCCTTACTTTTCTGACCCGTTAAGAACTACCTCTTCTGCCCACTCACTTCAATCCTGTTCTTCTATCCAGCTTGCTGTGCCTTCTTTCTGCCTCACCACCATGGGAAGCAGAGCTTTCAGTTGCTTTGCTCCCAGGCTGTGGAACTCTCTACCCCAGATATAAGAAATATTCCCCCCAGTTTCCCCCCATTCCCCCCACATTCTCGCCCAGTTTACATCTCAACTTCTAACCCATCTGTTCAAATCTACATATTCACTGTGAAATTTGTTTATTTTATCTTGTAATTAATTTGATTTTTGTTGTTTTTCATTGTCATTGTTGTATTACGTGTTTTATTCCATTGTTAATAGTCCATGGGTGTCTTGATAGGTGCTGTTAAATAAAATGTACTATTATTATTATCATTATCATCATTATTATTATTATTATTATTATTAGTAGTAGTAGTAGTAGTAGTAGTAGTAGTAGTAGTAGTAGTAGTAGTAGTAGTAGTAGTAGTATTCCATATAGATTTTTAAAGGGCAAAAAGAAAAATAACATAAACATAAACAACATAAAATGCCCATTAGAAGATGTATTGGTAGGGGAATGAAGCTGCATTGATCCCATAAATCCATGCCTGCAAGACCACTCTGACCACGACCACCTCCCAGTGGGACATGCCTGGAACACCTCACCTAGGAGGCACCTAAGAAGCATCCCTGTCAGATGTCCAAACCACCTCAATCTGCTCCTTTCATTGTGGTGGAGCAGCGGCTCGACTTTGAGCCCCTTCCTGTTGGCTGAACTTCTCACCCTATATCTAAAGGAGAGGCCAGCCACCCTTCCCAGGAAGCCAATTTTCGCCGCTTGTATCCGCAATTTCATTCTTTCTGCATTCCGCCCTTTTCCGGCTGAGGACCATGGACTCAGATTTGGCTATGTGGAACAAGTTCTTACAATGGTTCTCTAAGGATCAAACAGCCCGTACCAATGGGCCAGACACCCCATACCCCCGAAGCACCTCCCGCAGGACACTCTGAGGGACATGGTCGAATGCCTTCTCCAAGTCCACAAAACACATGTAGACTGGTTGAGCAAACTCCCATGCACCCTCAAGTATCCTCAAGACGGTAAAGAACTGACCCAATATTCCATGGCCAGGACGAAAACCGCATTGTTCCTCCTGTATCCGAGGTTCGACTAACAGACAGACTCTCCTTTCCAGCACCCTGGCATAGACTTTCCCAGGAAGGCTGAGGAGTGTGATCCCCCTGTAGTTGGAACACACCCTCCGGTCGCCTTTCTTAAAAATCACCCCGGTCTGCCAGTCCCCGGTCTGCCATGAGTACCTCCCCTGATCTCCAGGCAACATTGCAGAGGCGTATCAGCCAGGACAGCCCTAGAACATCCAGAGCCTTCAGGAACTAGGGAAGGACCTCATCCACCTCAGGGGTTCTGCCACCAAGGAATTGTTTAACTGCCTCAGTGACCTCACCCATAGATAGACGAGTTGTCCCCCCTGTCCATAGACTCTGTTTCCTCCACGGAAGACGTGCCAGTGGGATTAAGAATGTCCTCGAAGTATTCCCTTCACTATCTGACAATGTTCTTGGTCAAAGTCAGCAGTGCTCCACCTGCACTATACATAGTGCAGGTAGAGCACCACTTTCCCCTCCTGAATCATCTGATGGTTTCCCGGAATCTCTGAGTCTTTGAGGCAATCCAAAAGTATTTTTCACGCAACAAAAAACAAAGGAAGACAGAGGACTTAAATATACACATAAGGTCATTAGGGGAAGTGGAGGCACATGGGAACACAGTGCCAGTGACCCTCATGACACTACAGGAAAAGTGAAACTAAAACACACTGGACATAGAGACACAAGACCTCTTCAAAATAAAATAGGAAACAAGGAGGGACGTAGACATGACATAGAAGACTAGAACAGACTTAGACCAGGGGACATAAAGAGACCCATAACTAACTGAAAGTCGAAAAAAATAATAATAATTCTAAGACTTAAGATTATCTCATAAATAATCAAAAAGTACAAAATAACTCACTAGCCCTTAACTTAAGAACAGCACATGAATTGAACATTATGTAAACATGAGAAAACATTACAAAATAATAAAAAAACGCTGAGTCAAAGACTCAGCCCCTGACAAATTTTTGAAACTTCCTGGAGGAAACCTGGTCTTGTATGACGGCATCCATCCCACTTTGGATGGAGCAGCTCTCATTTCTAGAAATCTGGCCATATTTATTAAACCCCCAAAATGTGACTGTCCAGAGTTGGGACCAGGAAGCAGAGTTGCAGTCTTACGACCTCTCTGCAGCTTCTCTCCTCCCATTACCTCCCCAAAACCCCATCTCCTTAGACCTTGTGTCAGCTCCCAAAAGGACAAAAAACAAACTAAAAGCAAGCAAAAAAACAGACTTAAACATATAAAATCACAAAGAAAGAACAATACAGTATCCACATCTGCACCAAAGAGTAAAACAGTAAAATGTGGATTATTAAACGTCACGTCTCTCTCCCATTTTACTCTTGACTTTAACAGTGTTGCAAACTTAACGACTTTGTCGCTAAATATAGTGACAAAGTCATTAAATATGTAAAACAGGGAGGGAGCAGTGGTAAATGTACATTTTTCTTTGTCTAAAATAAATCAATGCACTAAAAGACGTCATTGCAAACTTAGAAATCGGATGTCCTTGCAGAGCCATAGCTACATCTTGTACATCCGATTTCAAACTAAGCTGTCTGGTGAGGCTTGCTATGTCCATTTTGATTGCTAATGGATAAAAATGTTCTTTATTTACTGTTACGTTTTGTTGATCACAAGGTTTAAAACTAGGGATGCACCGATACCGATACTGGTATCGGGTATCGGGGCCGATACTGTCAAATGTGTGCGTACTCGTACTCGTAAAAGTTAACATGAATATACCATGAACCGATACTAATGTAGCCCGGATGGGAATTTGGGAGTAGATACTCATAATTCCCATGGACTTGAACGCCACGGTAACATAAGGTGTTCACAGTTATGTGATGTAACTGTACCCTGAATTTAATTTGCCCTGTAATATGTCACATGGTAAATACAGGTAATTAGAGCAATCAAACTGTTATGTTAATCATAAAGTATTATTTTATGGTATGTAACTCTGAAGGGAGTTAAAATATTGTTCAGAGTTCTAATTTTCTGGAGGCCCGTGAAGGTAGCATAAAACGGGACCTGTGTATCTGTTGCAATGGAGGAGGAGAAAAGAACGGCATGGAGAGATGTACGAGGTTAGCTGAGCCAAAGTGAGAGACTCGGCTAGTTTTACTGAGGTTAACTAGCACAAAAGAGTGTGTGACTAGAAAGCTAACCGTGTGGGAGCTTCGCAACAGAGTGTGGGTGAAGTGACTTTTTGTTTCAACGGTCGCACCACCGTGGAAAACTGTGTTTCCAGCTACGACCGCCGAGGCTAAAGGCTAGCCCGGACTGCTTGGCTGCGCCTCGGAGGCAGCCGCTATGGACTGTCGGAGAGCTGGACAGTGACGGGCTAACGTGCTGTAGCAGAGACAGCATCGGGTCCGCAGGGAGTGGATTTAGTGTGGGACTGGTGAACGGCGACCTACCGATCAGCTGAACTGTAAGTCAGACTTTTGTGCTCTTACTGGGGAGAAGAGGATTTTTCTCCATCGTCCGGCGTGAGCAGCAAACAGGCCTGCAACAAGTGTGAATGTGAGTGTGTGTGGGGCCCATGTGTGAATATTGTATGTTTAGTGGAGTTATATAACGTGTTTTGGAGTGTATATTAGTGAGTCACTTACCAAAAGGTGATAACATAATTTGGGTTGTTTAATATAATTTGAAAGGGAATTATTTCATTTATACAGTGTATTTCATTTGGTTAAGGAATTGGAATATCATTTGAGTTTAAAAAAGGGATGTGTTGTACAGTATTTGTCTCTGCCCTTACGTTCAGTAAACGTTTCGTTTGTGTTAAAGAGTTGTCTGGGGTCGTTTCTTTACTACTGGTTAAGTTTAACTTGTGTGTGGTAGAAGTATCGGTTTTTGTACTCGGTATCGGCAAGTACTCAGATCCAAGTATCGGTATCGGATCGGTTTGAAAAAATTGGTATCGTTGCATCCCTATTTAAAACTACTTAAAAAGACACACACACACACACACACAAAAGTAAATCTGCCAGAGTGAATGTTTCGGGTCAGTTTTGTGGTCCCAAGTCCGGATAAAGGAGGAGCATTGGAATTGTGACATTAAAAAAAGCAATACTTGCTAAAATAAATGTGATTTGTAGTTCTAAGTACATTCCAAATGCATTTAGGGTGTTTTTTAATCACTTTATGTCTCTTTCACAATGTCATTTCTCTCTCTAACAGTGTCTGTTACAATGACACAGGCATGACCAACGATGCAAATTAGGCAATGATGTCATTTAGCAACTTCTGGTGACTTTTAGGACAGCCAATAGCGATTTTCCTTACTGAGTTGGCGACACTGGACTTTAAGAGCTGGGTGGTACAGTTAAAATTTATAGGATATCTTCATTATTATAATTTCAGATCTGGACAGGTTTTCTTTAGAAAAAGTATAATATATGTAAAAATGGTAAATTAAAAACAGAGAGGAAAAAGAAATAAACATTTTTTTTCCGTTATTTTAAATGATTTCTTCAGAGACTCTTCAAAATTGTCGGCATCATCTTAAATCCAAGCTGAAGAAGAAGTTCCAGT
Organism: Oreochromis aureus; assembly: GCF_013358895.1. Taxonomy (NCBI): domain Eukaryota; kingdom Metazoa; phylum Chordata; class Actinopteri; order Cichliformes; family Cichlidae; genus Oreochromis; species Oreochromis aureus. The sequence continues at coordinate 102,688,656 of NC_052944.1, read as the reverse complement.
GTGTGTTTGAGGGAATCGCTAAAGCAGGAAACCCAACCCTCCTGAATAAGATCTACACAGAGCTCTACATCACAGAGGGAGGGACTGCAGAGGTCAATGATGAACATGAGGTCAGACAGATTGAAACAGCATCCAGGAAACCAGACAGACCAGAAACAATAATCAGACAAGAAGACATCTTTAAAGACTTACCTGGAAGAGATGAACCAATCAGAACAGTGCTGACAAAGGGAGTGGCTGGCATTGGGAAAACAGTCTTAACACAGAAATACACCCTGGACTGGGCTGAAGACAAAGCCAACCAGGACATCCAGTTCATATTTCCATTCACTTTCAGAGAGCTGAATGTGCTGAAAGAGGAAAAGTTCAGCTTGGTGGAACTTGTTCATCACTTCTTTACTGAAACCAAAGAAGCAGGAATCTGCAGCTTTGAAGACTTCCAGGTTGTGTTCATCTTTGATGGTCTGGATGAGTGTCGACTTCCTCTGGACTTCTACAAAACTACAATCCTAACTGACCCTAGAAAGTCCACCTCAGTTGATGTGCTGCTCATAAACCTCATCAGGGGGGAACTCCTTCCTTTTGCTCGCCTCTGGATAACCACACGACCTGCAGCAGCTGACCAGATCCCTCCGAAGTGTGTTTCTATGGTGACAGAGATCAGAGGATTTACTGACCCACAGAAGGAGGAGTACTTCAGAAAGAGATTCAGAGATGAAGAGCAGGCCAGCAGGATCATCTCCCACATCACGACGTCACGAAGCCTCCACATCATGTGCCACATCCCAGTCTTCTGCTGGATCACTGCTACAGTTCTGGAGGATGTGCTGGAAACCAGAGAGGGAGGACAGCTGCCCAAGACCCTGACTGAGATGTACATCCACTTCCTGGTGGTTCAGGCCAAAGTGAAGAAGGTCAAGTATGATGGAGGAGCTGAGACAGATCCACACTGGAGTCCAGAGAGCAGGGAGATGATTGAGTCTCTGGGAAAACTGGCTTTTGATCAGCTGCAGAAAGGAAACCTTATCTTCTATGAATCAGACCTGACAGAGTGTGGCATCGATATCAGAGCAGCCTCAGTGTACTCAGGAGTGTTCACACAGATCTTTAAAGAGGAGAGAGGACTGTACCAGGACAAGGTGTTCTGCTTCATCCATCTGAGTGTTCAGGAGTTTCTGGCTGCTCTTCATGTCCATCTGACCTTCATCAACTCTGGACTCAATCTGCTGGAAGAACAACAAACAACCTCTACGTGGTCCAAATTATCTAAAAATCAAAAAGCAGTAGTATCTGCAGAGTACTATTTCTACCAGAGTGCTGTGGAAAAGGCCTTACAGAGTCCCAGTGGACACCTGGACTTGTTCCTCCGCTTCCTTCTGGGTCTTTCACTGCAGGCCAATCAGAGTCTGCTACGAGGACTGATGACACAGATAGGAAGTAGCTCACAGATCAATCAGGAAACAGTAGTGTACATCAAGAAGAAGCTCAGTCATAATCTGTCTGCAGAGAAAAGCATCAATCTGTTCCACTGTCTGAATGAACTGAATGATCACTCTCTAGTGGAGGAGATCCAAGAGTCCCTGAGATCAGGAAGTCTCTCCACAGATGAACTGTCTCCTGCTCAGTGGTCGGCTCTGGTCTTCATCTTACTGTCATCAGAAAAAGATCTGGATGAGTTTGACCTGAAGAAATACTCTGCTTCAGAGGAGGCTCTTCTGAGGCTGCTGCCAGTGGTCAAAGCCTCCAACAAAGCTCTGTGAGTAAATATGTCTTTGTACCTTCATTCTTAAAATCATGTTCCTACAAAACAAAAACAAAAATAAAAAAACGGTGTCCTCAGTTCCAGGAACCTAGTTTTGTTTCAAAACATTAAAAAAATGTTGTTAGCCCTGTGACAGACTGGCGACCTGTCCAGGGTGTACCCTGGCTCTCACCCTAAGACAGTTGGAGGGCAGCACGGTGGCACGGTGGTTAGCACTGTTGTCTCACAGCAAGAAGGTCCTGAATTCAATTTCACCATCAGGTTCAGGTCTTTCTGTGTGGAGTTTACTTGGTCTCCCCGTGTTTGTGTGGGTTCTCTCTGGGTACTCCGGCTTCCTCCCACAGACCAAAGACATGCACTTAGTAGGGGTTAATTGGAATCTCTAAATTGTCCGTAGGCGTAAATGCGGGAATGAATGTGAGTGTGAATGGTTGTCTGTGTCTATGTGTTAGACCTGTGACAGACTGGCGATCTGTCCAGGGTGTACCCTGCCTCTCGCCCTAAGACAGCTGGGATACGCTCCAGCGCCCCTGAAAAGGATAAGTGGAAGTGAATGGAATGTAAAAAAAAAAAGTGAAATAAATGATCATCAGTCACTCATTCAAATATGTGATACTTTTAATGTTTCACTCTAGCAGTACATGTCAGCATTTCTGAGACATTTTTGTCTGAACCTTTAACCAAAGGACAATCTGATCCAGCCTATAAGCGCATGAGCTCTGATCCCTCAGCCCCTCTGACAGGTTTATTATCCTCAGGTTGTTCACTTGTCTCCTACTCCTGGAGTTTTGTTCTTTTGTTTCTAAAGCAAATACTTCAGCTACCAGACTGTACCTACATCTTTTTTTATGTTTGTAATCCAAGTTCTGGTTTGTGGCTCACCTTTAGTGCACATTCCTATTTTCAAATAAGTCTCTGCTATGGCTGCCCTGATTGAATCCAGTATGGAGGGAAAAACTCGGCTTCATCATTGAAATTGCTTCTAAGGTCCTGTTTCTTGTCAGTAACCATATCTAACTGTAAGGCTGCCATAACCAGAGATCCCATAAAATTACAGTGGGTTCTCTCTGGGTACTCTACATTTTCCTCAAACCGTTCAAGGACATGAAGTCAGGTTAACTGGTGATCTAAACTGGATGCATGTCTGAGTGAGAATGGTTGTCGGTCTCTCTGTGGCCTGAGTGGAAGAGATGGATCTCTGCTTTGCCTTTGATATTTCCTGACAGCAAAATCTCCATTAAGTCTGCATTTCAGCTCATCCGTTTATATACACCTTTTAACAGGAACAGTTTTGTACAGCTAGTGTTTAAAATCCAGTGTTACTCACAGTACACAAGGAATGATCATAATAATTACTGAACAAAGACGTCTATTTACACCCACAGGCCAGTGGACACTCTTTCAGTGGTGAGGATGTTCACATCCTGGACAGGGAGGAATGCTGGTTTGAGCGGGGAGTCAAGGAGCCAATTTAAATGAGAAGGGAAAGACCATCTCTGAATGGAGGAGGGGGCCTAAGGGTACATCTTTCGCCATCTTACAATGCTGTGATTGCAGCCATTCCCCTGCTCTCTGTGAATGGTACTCATGGCCACTGATCAATGGGCTTAGATCAGTAGTTGTTGATCAGTGGTCATGGCAGTTGGCATATTAATGATCAAGGAACTTACCTCACAGCCCATTGTTCATTCAGTGGGCTGGTTTCAGTTATTGTACAAATGTACTGTTTATAAGGTTGGGGAAACCTGCAGTCAGCTAGGACTTGGGAAGTCACTTGGATGAGTGACAAAACATTTCTCCCACTGAAAACGCTTCATCTAGATGAACAGAATCAACCTTCTGGGATCCTGCTGTGAACTTTGTTGCTGTGGATCTAAAATATAAAAATGCATCTGAGACGATTTTATTCTATTTTCCAATCATGTTTTGATGAGATTTAGAGGCTTCTTTTAGAATTGTAAACCAAATGGTGGCGGAGCCCATGATGACTGGCTGCTGCCCTTCAGGATGTTTTCTGAAATCAAAAAGAAAACGACAGAAAATGAAACGAGTCTCAACCAAGTCTAGCGTCTGATAAATTATTTATAACTAGATTTAAACCAATCACAGATATTAGAATTAATAAAATGACCAACAGTACTGTAGTAACTGTAGTACCCACAGGCCTGTGTCAGCAGACTCTCAACTAATGTCACTATAACTACCTGCTCTTCACTCCATTTAGATATGTTGGTATAATTGTGTTTCTACAAATTTAAAGTATTTTTCTTCTCCTACATTTAAATTGTATACATTTTTTTTAGTTAATTATGCATTGTACTGTACACAGACTTATTATATTGATTATTATTGTCACAAATATTGTTTGGTTTTGTGCTTGTTTGTTTTTTTCAGGTTGAGCAGCTGTAACCTGTCAGAGAGAGGCTGTGAACGTTTGTTATCACTCATCAGCTCCCAGTCTTGTAGTCTGAGAGAGCTGGACCTAAGTACCAACAGCCTGAAGCATTCAGCAGTAAAGCTTCTGTCTAATGCAGTGGAGAGTCCGCATGCCAAACTGAATATTCTGAGGTCAGATCAATTTGTATTCATTTTTTTTTGTTTATTTCTTTGTTTGTTTGCTTTTTTGTTTTTATCAACTGATAAAATTAACCAATCAAATGATTTAGCCAGTAAAAGTTTACTTTATCCATTTATTGTTCTTTCTTAGCATTTTCAATCATTTCTAAGTTAAAGAGTTTTACTAACCCATTCAGCTCAAGATAAGAGGGTTCTTTAAAATACAGGATTAGTTATTGCACCCTGATCACACTTTAACAACAGTCTTCATGTTTTTATTTTCAGACTCAACGTCTGTGAACTCTCATTGGAAAACTGTGAAGCTCTGTCCTCAGTTCTCAGCTCTCGGTCCTCTAGTCTGAGGGAGCTGGACCTGAGTATCAAAAACCTGCAGGATTCAGAAGTGAAGCTTCTGTCTGCTGGACTTCAAAGTTTAAACTGTAAACTGAACACGCTGAGGTTAAAGCAAATGACATTTTGTTTTTTTTAAAAATTAAGTAATTTATCCAAGTTCATGCATATGATGATGTATGTTAGTTAAGTTTAAAAAAAAAAGAAGATGAGATTTAAAATTCTGAAATTTATTAAGAATCTTTACATGAGTATTTGTTTTGTTTTGTTTTTTCAGACTGAGTGGCTGTAACCTCTCAGAGACAAGCTGTGAAGCTCTGTCCTCAGTTCACACTTTTCAGTCCTCTAGTCTGAGAAAGCTCGACCTGAGTAATTCTGACCTGCAGGATTCCGCAGTGAAGCTTCTTTCTGCTGGACTAAAGAGGTCACATTGTACAGTGGAAACTCTCAGGTCAGGATTCAAACTTTTCCACAGATGCTCATTTGAAATGTGATTTATATTATTGCATAAGCAGGTAACCTTTAAAGAGCTGTCAAGTGAACATTTATTTACATTTGAGTGGATTATTAGACACTGTAATACAGTGTAAAACTTCATAATCATGTGTTTGTTTGTTTTAAAAAAGGAATTCACTGGCTAATTTAGAGATTTAGGCCTCCTTTGTGCCCATAATATAAAAATGTGATTTCTTTGGGAATGAAATATCCAAATTACATGTTTTGGTGTCTGTTGGGCATTAATGAAATTATTATGTCTTTAATGGCACCACATTTCGATATTTAGGGGGTTACTGGTGGTATTGGTTCAGTGTTTGTGTCTTCCTTGCAAAGAAAAATCTTGAATTTTACAATCCTATTTTAAAAGCTGTTTTCTCAAAAAAAAGATTTGTATCTGATTCTCTGAGTCAAACGTCGTCACTTCAGCAGGACTTCCTATGATTCTATGTTATGCAGGTTTTTCACAGAGCTGTTGGATATATTAGAATTTGATTTTTTGAAGATTTTCATTCTGAAAATATAATCAAATTTATTATTTCTGTCTGGAAAACAAGACTGTCACTTCATTCTTCACCACTGGGCACTGTCCACATCTTGTTGAATCCTCTCTCAGCTCAAAACATGTTTCAGTGATTCTTCCGCCAGATAAAACCCAATTTTGGGGTTAAAAATATGAATACAAGTGTTAACCCAACTGACTAAAAGACAAACCAAGGCAATGTTTATACAACAAAAGTATGACTTTGAATTTTGTTATACATATGTATTTATTTTAAATGGTACAATATATTGCCAGTACCTTAAAAATCCAGTGTCCAGAAGCAGGTGTGATAATCTAAAAATACAGAAAAAAAATTAAAAGTAATGTAAAATTAAACATTATGGTTCTCGTCACTAAGTATTTAAGTCAATATCTTATATAATATTAAAATATGCAATTTAAAATTTATTTTTACATATTAAGTGATTAAAATCATGTCCAGAGTTTTTGTCAACACCATCAGATTTTTTTAAAAGTACAAAAATATCAGGAATTATTGTGGGTAGCTTACACTCTGAGGACCCCTTTACCACTTCCTGGTTGATACACATGTGACCTCAAAGGCCTTAGGTCATCACTATTTTGTCATAAAATAAATCAACCAAATAACTTAAGCTGTGTGACAGCATTCACACAGTTAAACATGCCATGAGGTCACTGCTGTGATAATTTTTTTGTTTTTATTTCATTTATGGCATACCTTTCTGATAAAACTCTGTGTCACAGCCATAGTGCGTCAACACCAAAGTCGATGTAATGCAAGATTTAATTTTTTTTTGTAAAAAGAGCTTAATTTAGGTAGATTGTAGAGGCCATAAGCGTCTGATGAAAAACAAGATGGCTTCTGTCAGATAAACATGTGTTATGAGAGAAACTATGGTATTTTGTCAGCACCATCATTGTTCCACCACTTTTGTCTGACGGTGTTGACCCTTTTTCTAATGGTGTTGACAAATGCCACAAAAGTTTGCTATTCATCAATTATATTAAGTTATTTTTATTAATATTTCAGTCAAATTACTTCCTGTGTATTTTACTGATATTTCTGCTTTACAGATGTGTCGAATATTATCGAATTTGCCTCATCTTGAATCTCATTGTTTATGTATACATTATTAATCCTGTAGGAAAAAGCTTAGTCCTCTGCATTTGACCCATTCACTCAGTGATGCAGTGGGCAGCAACAAATCCAGGATAGCCACTGTTCGTTGGATTTGAACGCCCAACCTTCCGATCATGTGGCATCTACTGAGCTATCTCTCCCCCGAGAGCTGGTCTTTAAGTGATGATGTATGAATCCTGCTTCCAGGCCCAAACTACTCTGTGTTTATTAAGCCTGTTGTGCTGTTAAAATGTTTTAATGTTTTTTATCTTGTTCTGTTTAATCTAAACAAGCCCCTAAAAACAGCCAGTGATCACTGTTGGCCTAACCATCAGAAACCCTTGCATTAACTTTTATCAAGTGGAAAAAAGTTAGCGTTCATCCTCCAGCTTCACTGTGTTTATGTTATTCTAACATAGCTGTGTCGCTAGCGATCACCTAGCACATCATTATATACCAGCTAGTCCAGCTAGTCTTCAGTAACAAAAGTCACTGCTGTTTAGTTTTCTGTCTTCATTTATGTTGGAATGTAGGTGGAAATCAGCGAGCTAACTTCTAACTCAGTCACACTGATCATTTTATTAAAAATGAAAGAATTTAGACAGTTTGTAACTCTCAGTGATGTCGCAGAGTTCCTTTGAGTTTGGGATCTGCAGCGGAGTTTGGACCTGGAAACAGCTAATGACATCAGATTTAAAGACTGGATAGCATTTCTATTGCTTAATACATAATTGTGTTGTGAATATTCATCCTTAATCTGTATAAATGCATATGGTTCAGAATAATTATAGTAATTACAAGATGGTACATTTCAGGCTAGAATGGCAAAGGGGAACCTGTCAGTAGAGGAACGAAAGAGAAGGAACAGGGAGTATCAAAAAAGGAGAAAAAAATTAACAGCCAGCCTGAGTTGAAGAAAGAGTTTCTCGTAAAGGAAAGGGAAAGATGGAGAAACAGAGTGAAAGAGGGAAAAATAAAGAACATCAGTGATCTGAAAGAAAGAGAAAAAAGGCAGAAGAGAAGGTTTTGGAAACAAGCACAGAGAAACAAAAGTACAGAAAGTCCAGCGGGGTCTAAACACACAACCACAGAATACTTTAGGAATCAAGGAGGAGTAGGCAGTTACTTGCTGGTGAACTATTAAGATGTAGAACTTGAAATGTGCAAAAACAGAATTGTTATGATGTGTCTTGTGATATTACAAAGGTTGTTAAGGTTTAATGGTCATTTTGAAAGAAATAATATCTTGTTTTCTACTAGTGTGTCACCACCGTCAGATTTGTGTCACCACCGTCAGCACCTTGTCAACTCCATAATATGGAGTTTTTGTTTATTTTTCTCTTTTGAAGAACCATATATTTTCCTCCCTCATGATCTTCCAATAAAAATACGTAATTTTCTCAATAAATTTGTAATTTGCATGCTGCTAAATATGATTGTTTCTTATAGATATTAATTACAAGCTTCTGAAAATATGTATGACTGTAACTCTAATAATAAAAAGCCAAAACAATCTAACTTTTAAACGAGGTATAATTAGTTTGAAAACATATGTGCATAAACAGTAGAAAAGAGAAGCTGCTAATAGTCAAAATAGCTGAAACAACTTAATTTAAAATATATATTTTTGCATTTCTTTGTGTCTGACGGTGTTGACAAAAACCTTGCACTTCTCCGACAAAAACATAAATTATTAAAAAATGTTACACCTTGGAGATTGTACCAAAACATGGTGAGACAGCCAAAACTTTGTGTAACAATTATATATAAATATGTTTTTGAAAAATCAAAAAATATATTTTAGAAAATTAAAACCCGTTTTGTCCCTAATCTCAGGAATCACTGGTTTTATATTTTTAGAATCTTCAAAATAGCCACCCTTTGCTTTGATTACTACTTGGCACACTCTTAACATTCTCCTGATGAACTTCATGAGGTAGTCACCTGAAATGGTTTTCAAGCAGTCTTGAAGGAGTTCCCAGAGATGCTGAGCACTTGTTGGATCTTTTGCTTTCAATATGCGACCAGTCTCATCCCAAACCATCTCTACTCGGTTTAGGTCAGCTGAGGCCATCTGGCGCAGCACTCCATCACGCTCCTTCTTGGTCAAATAGCCCTTACACACCCTGGAGGTGTGTTTGGGTCATTGTCCTGTTGAAAAATAAATGATGGTCCAACTAAACACAAACTGCATGGGATGGCATGTCTCTGAAGTATGCTGTGGTAGCCATCCTAATTCAGTGTGTCTTCAGCTTTGAAGAAATCCCCAACAGTGTCACCAGCAAAGCACCCACACACCATCACACCTCCCTTTCCATTCTTCACAGTGGGAACCATGCATGTAGAGACCATTCATTCACCTTTTCTGCATCACATAAAGACACAGCGGGTGCAACCAAAGATCTCAAATTTGGACTCATCCGACCAAAGCAAAGATTTCCCCTTGTCTAATGTCCACTCCTTGTGTTTCCTGGCCAAAACAAATGACTTCTGCTTATTGCTTTTCCTTAGCAGTGGTTTCTCAGAGGCTATTTGACCATGAAAGCCTGATTCTTGCAGTTTCCTCTGAAAAGTTGATGTAGAGATTTGTATTCTACTGGAAATTTGTGTGGCATTCATCTAGGCTCTAATCTGAGCTGTTGTGGTTAATGGTTAATGGACTGCACTTGGAGACACATTAAAAATTTTAGCAGTTTCCTTGACTGACTGACATTCAGTTCTTAAAGTAATGATGGGTTGCCGTTTGTTATTACTTAGCTGATTGGTTCTAGCCGTAATTTGAATTCTAACACTTGGCAAATAGGGCTGTCAGCTGGGTACTAACCTGACTTCATTTTTGTGTAATCTGAGTATCATAAAGTAATTTGGTAACATCTAGACTGATGAGACTGTGTTTAGAGACAGCATTTTAATCATTATTTTAAAGGCTGTAGATTGGAGCCATTGCTCTAACAGTGTATAAATGTAACAGGGTTTGGTGCTGATGCTAACAGTGCTAACTGCTTCAGGCTTTATTTGCACATTATAAGCACATTTAGCTTAAACAGAATAGTAAACAGCTAGTACTGCTGGGACTTTATATTTTCGCAAGTTAACATGAGACAATCAGTGAAAAGTCTAGCCATGAGAGTTGTTTTTTGTTGTGAGAAGACTGGGGCTACATGCAGTGATGCTAGTGTTAGCCATAATAGCACCTTGCCCTCACCATGTGGTAAGTGTGAGACCAGAAGACCGTCTGCATCAGCAGGGCTCCATTTCACTGCAGTGTCACATTGTTCATATAGTGGCTTGCAAAAGTATTCGGCCCCCTTGAACCTTTCCACATTTTGTCACATTACAGCCACAAATATGAATCAATTTTATTGGAATTCCACGTGAAAGACCAATACAAAGTGGTGTACACGTGAGAAGTAGAACGAAAATCATACATGATTCCAAACATTTTTTTACAAATAAATAACTGCAAAGTGGGGTGTACATAATTATTCAGCCCCCTTTGGTCTGAGTGCAGTCAGTTGCCCATAGACATTGCCTGATGAGTGCTAATGACTAAATAGAGTGCACCTGTGTGTAATCTAATGTCAGTACAAATACAGTTGCTCTGTGACGGCCTCAGAGGTTGTCTAAGAGAATATTGGGGGCAACAACACCATGAAGTCCAAAGAACACACCAGACAGGTCAGGGATAAAGTTACTGAGAAATTTAAAGCAGGCTTAGGCTACAAAAAGATTTCCCAAGCCTTGAACATCCCACGGAGCACTGTTCAAGCCATCATTCAGAAATGGAAGGAGTATGGCACAACTGTAAACCTACCAAAACAAGGCCGTCAACCTAAACTCACAGGCCGAACAAGGAGAGCGCTGATCAGAAATGCAGCCAAGAGGCCCATGGTGACTCTGGACGAGCTGCAGAGATCTACAGCTCAGGTGGGGAAATCCTGTCCATAGGACAACTATTAGTCGTGCACTGCACAAAGTTGGCCTTTATGGAAGAGTGGCAAGAAGAAAGCCATTGTTAACAGAAAACCATAAGAAGTCCTGTTTGCAGTTTGCCACAAGCCATGTGGGGACACAGCAAACATGTGGAAGAAGGTGCTCTGGTCAGATGAGACCAAATGGAACTTTTGGCCAAAATGCAAAACACTATGTGTGGCGGAAAACTAACACTGCACATCACTCTGAACACACCATCCCCACTGTCAAATATGGTGGTGGCAGCATCATGCTCTGGGGGTGCTTCTCTTCAGCAGGGACAGGGAAGCTGGTCAGAGTTGATGGGAAGATGGATGGAGCCAAATACAGGGCAATCTTGGAAGATAACCTCTTGGAGTCTGCAAAAGACTTGAGACTGGGGCGGACGTTCACCTTCCAGCAGGACAACGACCCTAAACATAAAGCCAGGGCAATAATGGAATGGTTTAAAACAAAACATATCCATGTGTTAGAATGGCCCAGTCAAAGTCCAGATCTAAATCCAATCGAGAATCTGTGGCAAGATCTGAAAACTGCTGTTCACAAACGCTGTCCATCTAATCTGACTGAGCTGGAGCTGTTTTGCAAAGAAGAATGGGCAAAGATTTCAGTCTGTAGATGTGCAAAGCTGGTAGAGACATACCCCAAAAGACTGGCAGCTGTAATTGCAGCAAAAGGTGGTTCTACAAAGTATTGACTCAGGGGGCTGAATAATTACGCACACCCCACTTTTCAGTTATTTATTTGTAAAAAATATTTGGAATCATGTATGATTTTCGTTCCACTTCTCACGTGTACACCACTTTGTATTGGTCTTTCACCTGGAATTCCAATAAAATTGATTCATGTTTGTGGCTGTAATGTGACAAAATGTGGAAAGGTTCAAGGGGGCCGAATACTTTTGCAAGCCACTGTATATCCATGCTGGACATTTTAATAGACTGAACATGTCACAGTCCCAGGTTTGGTGCTTTTGTAGTTTAGACTTCTTGTTTATCGTAGCTGCTCTGTTTGGTTGCCTTACGGGTTCTTAGTTCAGTTTTCCTGTTAGGTTTTATTTCATGTTATTTCTTAGTATTCTGAGCCTTCAGGTTTCGTTAGTTTTAGTTACTGTTTGTATTTTTGAGTTTATTTACTCCCTCAGTATTCCTCTACATCTCTTTACTAAGTTCACTCGGTGTTCCACTCATGATTGTTATTCACTTCCTGTTTATTTTGGTAGTTATCATCTCTGGTGTCATAGGTTTAGTTTTACTTCCTTCACTGGCATTGTCTAAAATTGTTTCAGCTGTAGAATATTTTATTAGGTGTTTATTGTTTTCCATTTGTTCCGTGTTTTCATGTTTGTTCTGTTCAGTTTTGCTCCCCATGTCTCGTTATGGTTATTCATGTCAGCTGTGTTTCTCATGTGTTCTCACTTTCTTGTTATCCTTCGGTGTATTTATGTCAGCATCTCCCTCAGTCCTGTTCTCCCTCATGGTTTTGTCTCTTCTTGTGTTTCTCTAAATGTTTAGATTTATTTCCCAGTGTAGATTTTGTATTGTTTCCCATCTAGCAAATAGAGCTGTGTTGTTTTTTTTTGTTTTTTGTTTTTTTGTACTTTACGTTTCACGTCATGGCCTTGCCGGCACACAGCCAATTCATGACAGAAGTTCCTCATTTTCACTCAAAGCTTTTTGTAAATAAAAGAATAAGTGTTATATAGATTCAGTCATATCTTACTAATGTCAGTGAATGATGATGAGTGAGGGAGACCGAGCCTGCATGCTGGTAGCACCTTATCCACAGCTCGGGTGTGGAGCAGTTGAGAAAGGTTTTCTAATTTGTAAGGAGGAAAAAATTGCAGCTACAAGCTGTGACTGTGTCTTTATAACAAGAACGTTAGACATTCAGACTGGTTTTCTTAGTGGATGATGATGTATTCTCACATCGACCCTTCATGGCGATGCTGCCATCCACCCTATGCTCCTGGATTCATATCTTTATCACCAGCCCTCACAATACTCCACCTTCATCAGCTTCATGCTCAGGAGCCTGGATAGACAGTAATTCTTTCCATGGGTTATGGTGGGACATTGAGAGCTGAAGTCAAACAGAAGTGAGAAATAAAAGACTGATTCATTTCTATTTTGTCTTGTGATGTGGAGCTTTGTTCAGAGCATTAAATCCAAGCAAAGATTAGTGTCAGGTACACAAAGGCAAAGGTATTGAGTTTTTGGTGTGAGTTATTTAAATGGAGGATGGAGTCAGACTTTAAGCTGCTGGACTCAGTCACTATATCCTGTTCTCCTCATAGAACCTGGATACACAGACTCACCTGTGACACAGTAACACACTGTGGGCTACACACACATTAGAAAGTTGATCAGTCACACTTGTAGAATTATTTGTAGTGCTCTGCAACCATGAACACTTTGAATCACAATTAATGGCATTGTTATAGCAACATTCAATAATGAATTCAAAAGTAGTGTATTGTGTACTTATTTAAATAGTACTGCTGTATGAGAAGTGCAACATTCAGTGTGAAGATGTGAAACAAATCAGGTGCTTTTTAACAGCAGTATTCCCTTTAACACAGTAGCAGTTCAAATATTTCTGTCAATCTGACCTGAAACATGAATCCAATCAAATCAAATTTCCAATCGAAGTTATTTGCCTTTGCCAGGATGTTAACATTTGATCTATTTTGTTCCCAAAAAAGTTCCCCTGAGAGTCCAGAGCCACCATCATAACATTATAACAGGCACCTTTGATCAACAGCAAGTGAACATTTATAAATGTGTGTTTTCAGAACAGGAACCAGCAGAACTATTTTTCTGTTATCAGGTAGCAGCACAAACGCTCATTTACTGTAAAATATATATCAGCAGCAACAGAGAATAGCCTTTCAAAAGTACAGTTGTGCAGCTGTGACCAAGTATTCATGTACAGTTGAGGCCGTGTTGCATGTTTGGAGCAGCACTCTATTGGACAGGCCTCTGTACTGATGGTGGGCTCTGCTCTGTATCCACCACACTGTTCTCAGCTGAGTCTTCCTTCTGTTCACAATCAGACTCTGATGAAGCAGCCAATAGGGCCAATTTTTTCTCTGGTGGCTCGGATCCAGCCTCCAGTCGCACTGATTTCCTGCTAGGTATGCAGCCACTCTTTCCTTGTTCAGTTCTTTCAAAGCCTTTGCCATTTCGGAAGGGAGTTCTTCCTTTCCACCATCAACAAGTGCCGGTCTGATGGTTGGGGCTCTCTCTCTAATATTGTGGAGTGTTAAATTACACTGTTAAACAATTTGAGATGACTGTTGTTGTCTGTTGGGAATTTTCACTTATAAACAAGTTAAATTAAATTGAATGGCTGGAAATGGATAGATGTTATTGTATCTGACCAACAGAAAATCACTGTTCACATATAGATTGTTGTTGTGTGTGTCTGCAGTCTGTCAGGCTGTCTGATCACAGAGGAAGGCTGTACTTCTCTGGCCTCAGCTCTGAGCTCCAACCCCTCCCATCTGAGAGAGCTGGACCTGAGCTACAATCATCCAGGAGACTCAGGAATGAAGCTGCTGTCAGCTGGACTGAAGGATCCAGGCTGGAGACTGGACACTCTCAGGTATGAAGAGAATGTCTGATAGAGGAGGAAGAACTGGAAACATTTCCTGTGTCCTTCACTCACTTCCTGTTTGTTTCCTGCAGATGAGACATGAACAGTCACACATGCAGGACAGACACACGAGTCTAGCTGGATAGTACATGGATATTTATCTCCAAGGAGTCTGTTTGCAGGAACATTAATGATAACTGATAAATCATGTTGAGAATTTAATTAAAATTAAAACTACATTTAGGTCCATAAATATTTGGACAGAGACAACATTTTTAATATTGATTACCAAAGGGAATTTTAAATTAAAAAAACTGAGATGCAGTTGAAGTTCAGACTTTCAGCTTGTGTTCAGTGGAACATTTTAAGAAAATTAAAGGCTTTTAAGAGTGCCTTATTTTCCGAAAAACACGTCAATAACGACAAACCGCTTGCATGTTCTACAAACAAAATGTGTGTTGATGGGTATCTGATGGACAAAAACCAAATCAGTTCCACATCACTGAAGTTGCACCATTTTTACAAACCAATTGTGGTTCATCTGTTTCATTCAACGATCCGCTTTCACCCTTCTAATTCTCCGTCGCCGCCATGTGCGTATGAAAACAAAGGCACTGCGAATGCACAAATACCCATATTCTATCGCGATATTTCATTTCATTTTCTTATCATTGCCTAACATTATACCGGTATTACCGTTAACAGTATAATATCGGCCAACCATAATTCAAAGGCAACTTCTGAAGCCTCTGCAGTCCTGGTTGATTAGCCCCGAGCAACAGTAATGGTAAAGGTCTCTGATGGAAACTTACCCAGGAACATTTTAGTCACCACTTGTAGATATCTCAGTATATTTAACAGTGCAGCAGTTTGGGAAAAATCTTTCTGTTCCCCTAATCCAGATTAAGATTAAATTCATCTCTTTACAGAGAAGCCGAGGACAAATTTATCCTAAATTACAAAAAACTCTGGAGCCAGGGGAAACTGTTAGCTGTGCTTTATCAAAAGAAAACATAAGGACGAGAAGGACGGAGGACCCAAGTGCAGGTACCACACGGAGGCACACGTAGATGAAGCAACAAAGAGATGTCTTTATTTATGACACAAAGCAGATACACAGGCAATGCGAAACAAAACACCAAACCCTGGCCAGAATAAAAGAAATCTGCAAACACCAAAGCTGCGGTGAACAGTGTCCTGCTTAGGCGATACTAAGAATAACTGAAGAATAACCATATCCTATTTATTAAATCAAGAATGTACTCATAAACTCATTTCATTCATCTACACAACTCTCTGACTTTCATTCACTTACCAAAACTTAACTTCACAAAATCATATAGAACATATTCACACGCTAACGTCATCGTAACGACAGAGTCTCATACAAATTCTAGTGACAGTGAGGGAATCCATGAGGGAATCTTGGGACTGTCATGGATGAGGTTGGGAAATCGACACCAGGTAACATCCGGAGCAGGAACCCGGGAAAGGCAAATGGACTAGGGGGAAGGGTGCGTGAAATTCGATCTCGCTGGAACAGAGGAAAACAGCATTAAGCACTGTCGCTAACATGGTAACCCCAGATGTGCTGCATGTTCTAAAACAGTCTTACTTCAGCGGAGGGGAGGCAAAATCCAGAGAGGTGGGTTAGGTGGTCTTGGGACACAGCAGTTCTTGAAACACAAAATCATATGTTAGTCGGACAGAGGGGCAGGCAGGTGCAGATGACTGATGGAGTTACGATCATATCCAGCGATGAGTCCGTGATAAAAATCTCACACTTGCGTATCTCAAAATCCAGCGTCTTAAACTGTGAGCAGAGGGAATAGAGTTAACACCAAGTGGCTGCACAAGTTCTCCATAACTTACGATAACATTCACTGACAAGAGATAGCTGATAGTCTGGCAAGGAGTGATTGTGTGTGCTGGCATTAATACTCCGCAGCCAAACTGATCACAGGTGCCGCCAGTCAAAACAATGAGAAGCCTCCACCCCAGGGAGGAGACATGAGGGATGCCCAAAACATTACCATGCCCAGACCATGACACAGTGGTTTTCATAGACAAAGGTCACAATGTGCTCTAAAAAGCCAACACACGCTATAAAATAATGGAAGTGAAAACAATAAATAGATACATTTAGAGACGACCCAGGTGGAAGATACAGAAGCAGGAAGGAAGTGACAAAAAGGAGCGTTTATTGGTCCAAATGCAAAAGGAAAGAATGAGAAAACACCAAGTCCATAAAACAGAAATCCAAAGCACAAACAGGAAAAGAGGACATTATGTACACTGAGAGCTACCTGCAAACAAGAGACAGGTGGGAGCAAAGTACAGATGCAGACACTGAGAGACGAGCTGATTGGTCGGTGTGTACATGTCAGGATTGGTGGCTTTTTGAATTATTACTGGATGGTATTGCTGCTGTTGGTTGTTCTCACATGAAGCATTTGGATTAAGGATTACAGACTTCTGTCTAATCTGTCATTTGTTAACAAGTCCAAAATCGACTCATTTATTGGTGTATAATCCACTAACATTTTTTAATGCACAAGTGTGGCGTGAATAAGAGGTAGGTGTTTTGAGCCATCTATATTTCATGTGTGCATTGATGTAAGCTAACTCTGAGCATGAAACCACAGCCACTGTGCACCAGTCACACACTGTTCTTTACCTTAAATTAGTGCCGTCAGTGTTAATCATGTTAAAATGATGTTAACGCCATAACCGAATTAACACAAAATAACAGTATTTCTGCTATGTTATAATATGTGTTTCCCATGCTTTATGTCCACATAAAGATGACAGAACTGACAGCACTGACAGAAAGATGAACGGGTTTACATAGGTTGAATTATTTCTGTCTGTGTATGACAAAGAGGCAGACAGGAGCAGCTAACATTTGGAAATGGCAGCTTAACTACTTGAAACTCTCATTCTGTTGTTTGACAACAATAACAGAAAAGTATGTATGTGAAATATATACGTGAGAACACATTTATTGTGGATTCAGTTGTGAGTTTGTTAGTCTATGTCCTGGTAAAAAAAAAAATCCTGAGTGGAGCAAAGCAGCCTACTTGGCATTAGCTGCTCACCTGGCTAAAAGTAAAGGAAAACAACATTAGCATTCGCTTAGTTTAGGTTAGGCCAGGGGCCATAACACCCCTCCCCTTAGATTAAAAAACAGGGTTTTGTGAATTCACATTTAATAGCTTATAAAAATAAAAATAAACATCCTGGAAAGGCCAACAGGGAACATTTCAGTTCCCTTCTTACATCAAATGTCTATATTGTATTCCTGCATCAGCAGAGCCTATCGCATGAGGTGCTGATTGCGGTTGAACATATGTGAAAGGAATACAAGTGTTTTATGATCAGTGTCCACAACAATAGGTAAAATACTGGACCCCAGGTAAACGTGGAAGTGCTGAAGAGCCAAAAACAAAGCCAGAGTTCCCTTTTCAGCAGTGGAATAATTTAGCTGATTTTTCTTAAAATTGCAGGACAAATAGCAAAAGGGGTGGACCAAACTTGCAAGTCTTCCTGCAACAGCACTGCTCCAGCCCTAACAGCACTGGCATCAACTTCCAACTTGAAAGGTCTGTTCAAATCAGGTGCAGATAGCACCGGGATGTGGCAAAGGAGAGATTTAGCACTTTCTGACATGGCTATGTGCAGGCAGGCAGGAAAATGACCCAAAAGCAGACTCCAAAACACAGACGGTAAACTCAGAAACACTCAGCTTTATTGCTGGAAAAAACAAAACAGAAACCTAAACCGGGAATACTGGAAACGAACACACACGAACCCAAAGACGAACAGGAACAGATGCTGACACTAAATACACACTCGGTAAATAGGAAATGGCACAAAGGAGGGAGACACAGCTGAACCTAATTAAGGAAAATACAACAGGGAGAAAGCTTAACTGAATATCCATGTTTTAGGGTTTTTGATTCAATATTTCTAGTATTGGTTTGCTTTTGTGATTCCTCCTCTGTTAGGTCTGTCTGCATCTGTCCATTTCTTGTTTTACTTTGGCAGCATTCAGTCCAAGGACTAATAACCATAACCAAAACCCTGGGTCCCACTGACCCAGAACTGTAACACTTTCAATAGCACTCTGACACTCGTCTGACCAAACAAAATCAATCTTTGGACGGAATAGATTAGTTAATGGTTGGACTATGGAGGAGAAATTTTTGCAAAGGTTCGTGTGACAACTGCAACAAAACTTTGGAACATCATGCTTCATACCAGGGAAAAACATGCTTTAACAAAAGCTGGAAAGTTTTTCTGACACCTAAGTGTCCAAACCACTCGCTTTCAGGAGCTAGAGACAGGACCTTATGTCACTATGTGGTTGGCATAAAAATCTGTTTAACTTTACTCCAGTCTGCACTTTCCACAACTGATGGAGACCACTGAGGCATTAAAACATCTTGTTCTACAATATAGCCTTGTTGGTCCTGACCTAATCAGCACTTACCACACATCTTTGTAATGTTTCGTCTGCTTGTTGGGCTGAGGACAAGTGTTTTCTGCTCAGCGGGAGTGATGCATTCTTCAAGAATCAATTATGCTCCTCTGACTCCAACGAAACTGGAGGTAACAAAACATTGTTTTCTTCAGTTTGCACATTATCCTCCTTGGATAATAAGGACATCAGTACAGAAGCAGAGCATGAAATTTCAACATATTTACATGATTGTGCGCATTTAACCACACAGGCAAGATACAGCCCAGAGTTTCCAGAAGAATCTGGGATCTTCTGATTTAGGGATCCTACAGACTTGGAAGCACTTAACTTCCAGCAATGTCAATCCCCATAACATGGCCACACCATCTATTAGTAGGGCAGAGCAAATGGCAACAGGTAAAAATCCAGTAACAAGTTTAGATTTTTTGTAAACTTTGTGAATTGGCCTGGGAGCATAACCCCTCCCTATCCCATGCAGAACAGAGTTGAAAATGGTATTCTTAGTTGAGAAAAGTAAGATGCTAGAGAGGATGATAGTCTGGGAACATCCAGTGTCCCTCAAAATACATACTGATCTTTAGATAAGAGGGATCAACTGTCAGTGATACCAAATCATCAAAAATGAAAGGTTAAAAACAAGGGTCAGACATCTCACCACCACAACCAAGGACCTCATTGCAGGAGTCTACTTGCACAAAACTAACTTGGGAATTTGATAACACTTTATGTTTTAGCGCTAAACATTCAGTGATGACATATCCAGGTTTGTGACAATAAAACATTCACGATTTTCCTTTGAACCAACTGATTTAGTCATGTGAGGCTGTTGCCCTTATGAGTATGAGTCTGTGGTCTGGGAGAGAGTCCTGTAACTCTCTGTCTGCAAAATACAGTATATAATGACCAATGTTGGGCAAATATATACTTCTTCAAAAAAGTAACTGAGTTTTGCAAACAACAAAGTTTTTTGCAGATGTTTACCTAAAAATGCAGCAAAGGCGCTTTTTTAAATAAACATTTCAAAATATTTACAGAACAATCAGCTGATCTGCATCAAATTTGATGTGCTGTGTTTTGGCTCACAGACGGAGAGTGCTTTTGAGCGTTTTCGTTATAAAACACAGTTTTTACCGTTTCTTCCGGAAGTAAATATAAACAACGATAGTATTCAGGAAAAAAACAACATATTTTTTATCATAACTATGGTTTTACGTGGCCTATCAACGCAATTTAAAAATTGTTATAGTTTTTAAATTATGGTGTAGTTCACACTTTTTCCATCAATTGTTTGGTCTGTCCTGCTCACATCTCCAATGGTTGTACACGTTGTCATTAACGTGGCTTCACTCCACATCAGCCACGCCGCTTTGCTAGCTAAAACACCAGTGTCGGCACATAAGGACGCTGTCATAGCCTGTCAACCACGTTGATTAGCTGCGTATATACGAATGTGAATCGCATCATTGGCTGGAGTATGGGATAAGGTGGCATCGTTCTAATACTATACTGGAGCAGCCAGTCACTTACTGACTAACACTGCAAAACAGAATTGTTAAAGTTTTAATTTTAATTTCAATTCAGGTTAGATTTTTTTTGTGTGCAGAGACCGTGCCAGGACTGCGCAATTGTGCACGCGCGCAGCTTAGAGTGAACATTGCATATAAATCAAATATTAATATATCATTCATATATCAAATATTCATGTATTCATAATCATATATTCAAATATTCAAATACCTGTCATCTTCACATATTTAAGTTTGTATTACCACAGTCAGAGATGCTGCTGTTTTTCATTTGATTATTTTTAACATTGTATGCTAACCAACAGCAGTCACAGTTTAATATTTATTGTTCTATTTTGATGGAATAGAATAATATCGTAAAATAGATGATTTTCTACTTCCCAGTTTGTCTTCATTGAGTTGTCAGTAATGTGACAATAACTCAGACTGCAAGTAAGAGACTGATGGGTGATGCTCAGTGATGTCAGCTGACAGAACGATTCAGTGCACTAACATGAGGATCAGAGTGTTTGCTGAGGAAATACACTGGTCCCTTAATAGTTTCAACATGAAACAAATACATGGTCCGCTGTTTATGTAACAGAGGCAGAAATTTCTCTGTGTGCATGTGGAGAAATCTGCTGTTAAATCAGAACATGAGAAAGTTTCAGGTGGCATTAAAACACATGAAAACAACACTGCACTCACTCATAGGTCAGAGGTCATGTAGAGTATTCACACTGACACCAAGAGGAGAAAAACAGCTAGCAGCAGAGGCAGTGAGGCATCCTTTCCAGCTAAACAGAAGAGGAATATAAAGATAATGAAGGCCACAGTTTGAATCAGTCTTATCTCATTCAATACAGTGGTGTACTGACAGATCCAGGATCAGTGCAAATCATCAGCAGTTTGATCCACATATGGATTGAAGTGTATTTGTGAAAATGCTGGACTGTTCCTTCATCGGTGTGTAACAGTACGTGTATGAGAGCCATGTAATGTCCATGTGTGCATGCTGAAAGACATGGTGCTGGTCTGACCCCCCTCCTCCTTTCAGGGTGGAGCCTGCTGGAGTCCAATGGCTGACACCAGGTCTGAGGAAGTGTAAGTGAGTTTTTAATGTGATTCATGAAAACAAAGCAGCACACATTCAACCATCTTCAAACTGTCACATCACTCATTCACATCTCTGATGTCAGGAGTCATCATCAAAGTGTCAATCAATGAACAGATGATGGATCAATAACTGCAGCTGGATTGTGTTTGTTCTCTCCATCAGATTCCTGTCAACTCACAATCGACACAAACACAGTTCACAGAAACCTCCAACTGTCTGACAACAACAGGAAGGTGACACGTGTGGAGGAGGTTCAGTCATATCCTGATCATCCAGACAGATTTGATGTTCGTCAGCTGCTGTGTAGAAATGGTCTGACTGGTCGCTGTTACTGGGAGGTCGAGTGGAGAGGATTCGTTTATATATCAGTGAGTTACAGAAGAATCAGAAGGAAAGGACGCAGCGATGACTGTTGGTTTGGACACAATAATCAGTCCTGGAGTCTGAACTGCTCTTATGATGATCCTCATTCAATCTGGCACAATAACAGACAAACATGGATCTCCTCCTCCTCTTCCTCCTCCTCTTCCTCTGTCTCTAACAGAGCAGCAGTGTATGTGGACTGTCCTGCTGGCACTCTGTCCTTCTACAGAGTCTCCTCTGACACTCTGATCCACCTCCACACCTTCAACACCACATTCACTGAAACTCTTTATCCTGGGTTTTGGGTGGGTACTCAGTCCTCAGTGTCTCTGTGCTGAGTTGAGTGTAAAGAGTGTCTCCTGTTAGAGAAACACTCTGACAGTTGAACAGATAGTTCAGTCTGTACATGTCTGTCTCTTTCACTCAGAAACGCGTTTTCAGATTCATGGATTCAATCAGTTGATTGAGTTTTAAACTGTTCTAAATGATTCCTTGTAAACTTCTTCCTCTTCATTCCTTTAGAGATGGAAGCTCCCATTATTTCAGCATCCACATGTTGTTTTTCTGTATTTTTTCCACTCAAAACTTCACAGTGAATATCAGTATGTTGTGTTTCTCTGAAGCTCAGTTCACAACCAGCTCCTCTGCATTTTCAACAAGTCTGAGCTCATTAAAATGAATCCAAATGTTTGATTTTTCTTTCTTAATGGGATATTTCCAAACTCTTATTGTTTCACTCATTGTTGGAATCTCATCATTTGAAAGTGTTTCAGCCAAAGAAGCTGAAAATATTGGCTAAATAGTTTTGAATGCAGTTCTAACCAGAAAATGATTGTATTGAGGGATCATAATGCATGTGGCTTATCTAATAAACAGCCAAGGCTTCAATCCTCATGTGAAACTAGTCTTGTGTTTTTCACATGTTGAGCAAGAACGTGGTGCAGGATGTTGTAACAGCTTGGTTATAAAACTCTTAGAAATATGTAAACATGTGTGTATAGCACTGCATATGTTGTGTATCATTTTAGTTTGTATGACACATGAAAACTATCACAAAGGGTCCTGGTGAAGAATCGGATGGACTTTGGTAACAGACATTGAATTTGCTTTGATGTCAAACGAAGCTGTTTCACTGATTTTCATGCAGCTCTAATTTCATAAAACGCTGCATCACAAACCAAGAGGAAGTGATGTCACATGTGTTTAAGTGCACAAAGCAAAATGAGCTCTATTGCTGACAATAAGTGATTTTGAAACAGACTGAGCATTTCTGAGGCCCAAAATAAATTTAGTAGTTCACTGAACAAACAATGGGCTTTGAGCTCATTTCTTTCATCATTAGTATGTATTTTATATATATGTGTATGTGTATATATATATATATATATATATATATATATATATATATATATATTTAAAAATACACCCATCTCGCGCCCCTGCAGCAGGCGGTTTATCCTTCAAGCTCGGGTCCTCTACCAGAGGCCTGGGAGCTTGAGGGTCCTCATGCAGTATCTTAGCTGTTCCCAGGACTGCGCTCTTCTGGACAGAGATCTCCGATGTTGTTCCCGGGATCTACTGGAGCCACTCGCCTAGCTTGGGAGTCACTGCACCTAGTGCTCCTATTACCACGGGGACCACCGTTACCTTCACCCTCCACATCCTCTCGAGCTCTTCTCTGAGCCCTTGGTATTTCTCCAGCTTCTCGTGTTCCTTCTTCCTGATATTGCTGTCATTCGAACCGCTACATCGATCACTACGGCCGCCTTCTCCTGTTTGTCTACCACCACTATGTCCGGTTGGTTAGCCACCACCATTTTGTCCGTCTGCATCTGGAAGTCCCACAGGATCTTAGCTCGGTCATTCTCCATCACCCTTGGGGGCATCTCCCATTTTGACCTCGGGACTTCCAGGTTATACTCGGCACAGATGTTCCTGTACACTATGCCGCCCACTTGGTTATGGCGTTCCATGTATGCCTTGCCTGCTAGCATCTTGCACCCTGCTGTTATGTGCTGGATTGTCTCTGGGGCATCTTTACACAGCCTGCACCTGGGGTCTTGCCTGGTGTGATAGACCCCAGCCTCTATGGATCTTGTACTCAGAGCTTGTTCTTGTGCTGCCATGATTAGTGCCTCTGTGCTGTCTTTCAGTCCAGCTTTGTCCAGCCACTGGTAGGATTTCTGGATATCAGCCACCTCCTCTATCTGCCGGTGGTACCTACCGTGCAGGGGCCTGTCCTTCCATGATGGTTCCTCGTCTCCCTCCTCTTTCTTGGGTTTCTGCTGCCTGAGGTATTCACTGAGCACGCTGTCCCTACCAGATACTATGGGGCGATCATGGCTCAAGAGTTGGGAGTTCGCCTTGTAATCGGAAGGTTGCAGTCTCCGTCGTTGTGTCCTTGGGCAAGACACTTCACCCGTTGCCTACTGGTGGTGGTCAGAGGGCCCGGTGGAGCCAGTGTCCGGCAGCCTTGCCTCTGTCAGTGCGCCCCAGGGTGGCTGTGGCTACAATGTAGCTTGCCATCACCAGTGTGTGAATGGGTGGATGACTGAATGTGTAAAGCGCTTTGGGGTCCTTAGTCCTTAGGGACTAGTAAAGCGCTATACAAATACAGGCCATTTACCATTTACTTGACAAGATGATCATTGGCTCATTGTTGAATACAGTGGCCCAGGTGGAGTCTGACCTCTGACCCTTTGCTGCATGTCTTCTGTGTTATCTCCACTTTCATGTCTGATCTTCTGCTGTATTGTCCAAAATAAACGTACGATTCATTTTATCATTTCCAACACTTAAGAAGATCTTTAGTTTGGGCAGTACAGTACAAAATAACACATATTGTACTATACTGCCCACTTCCTGATCTTATTGGATCTGTGTGTGAGGTTGGCGAAGGAAACACATGTTTACTGAGTGAATCGCTGCCATTAGGAACTAGTTTTTCATATCACAACCTAGAAATCAGACAGGACCATTTCTTGAAGTGAAAAGTCGTAATTGGAGGAAAATAATTGTATAGTTTGTGTGACTGTTGTTTGTAAATGAAGAATTGTCCCAACTACATGTGCTGCTGACCTTTGACCTTTTCTTTAGGTGTGCAGAGGAGTCTGTGGAAACATCCAGAACTGAGGCAGTGCTACAGATGTCTTCAAATAAAGTGGTGTATTATCCATGTTTTATATGGATCACATCCAGTATCCTGATCTAACGAGCCCCCTTTTTGTGGATTTTAGAGCCTCTGACTTTTGCTGCGTCTGCGTCTCATTTCAACCACAAGAGCAAGAACTGGATGAAGAAATGGGGCGAGTGGGGTCAGTGTAGTGCACGTCAGCTGTGCTCACACATGCTTTCAAAAAGAACATGTGTATTCATTGGCAGCATTAAGGTGCACTTTAGTCTTCATAATAATAAAGTATTGTGACTTTATTATTGTGAATCCTCACAGTCATGTTGCAGCTCTGCTTTGCTTTAAGAAAATGTTCTACCAGGATGTTACTTTCCTAAACGTGTTCTCCAAATGTTCCCAAAGACTTTGTTCTAAATAGTTCTACATGGCTAATGTGTACCCAGTTTAATATTATTCTTTAAGTGTGTGTGTGTGTGTGTGTGTGTGTGTGTGTGTGTGTGTGTGTGTGTGTGGGGTGGGGGGGGGGGAATGTGTGTGTGGTGGGTGGGTGGGTGGGGGGAATGTGTGTATTCATGATCGTTTCTGTTAATGAGAGTGTGGGGAGTGAGTGGGAGGGTGGGGTGGGGTGGGCTGGGCTGGGGTGGGGTGGGCTGCTTTTAACCATGTAAAGCACTTTGTGCTACAGGGTTTTTTTGTATGAAAAGTGCTTTATAAATAAAGATTGATTGATTGATTGATTATGAAACATAACATTCACACTAAGTTTAAGAAGGACACACAAACACCATCTGTCCTTTCATCATGTGTACAAACGTGTTCAGACCAGATGTCAAATGTCCTGTGAATGGATGCAAATGTGGATCGTTCCAATAAAATGAGACAGTTTTGTAAGTGGATCACAGTTTGAAGTTCATCGAAACCTATAAGAACATGTTATTCCAAACAAACTTTATCCAACAGGAAGAAGCATCAGGGGAACAGGAAACATTCAAACATGTTTACTGTAAGAACTGCACAAAGGAAGGAAACACAATCCTACACACGACCACTTTAAAATGGACATTTAGCTTTTCAAACATCAGGGAGTGCTGCAATAACAACACTGTGCCCATTCTGATCAAATTGAAAGATTTATAGAGATTTATCCATGTGCTGTAAAATATTTGATATCAACATATATGCAGATTAGTAGGAGCATTTTCTTCATATTGATTTAGAGTTCGGTACTATGAATATGTATGATTAACATCTGTGTACATGACGAGTTATGAAAATTCAAAGTCAGGCTTTCAAAGGACGTCAGAATTGGAGTCGCTGGCCGTTTATCAATGTTTATCAATGCCCAAGTACGCGAGTACGTACTCGCGTTGTCGGTGAGTACGTACTCGCCGGTTGAAAACGATGTGCCGGGAGTCCGCTGTTGAGTTTTGGACGAAATGCATTCTGGGATATATAGCTGTCCCAAGTCCACACCGATGCATACTCGATAAAACGGGCGGATCGAGAACACATCCGGGACTTTTTCGCGTTCTCGGCTTGATGCGTACTTCGAATTGGAACAGTACTTGGTCTCCGACTGATGACGTATCACGAGTACACGAGAACGCAAGTACGCACAAGTACACATATTGATAAACGCCCTCTATCTGTGACTTTCCCAGAGGAACCTACCTGAGGGATTATTAAAGATCTGTCTATGTAGAAAGACTTGCATTTATTCACAGTGTACAATTCTTTCTAATCTATTAACACCTTCCTCCAAATCCTGTTTCTGCTGCATCAGAAGGGCTCAAACCACCTGCTGTTGTCTGCTGGACCATAAATTCTACTTTATGATTCTTTTCAAAGATAAAAATGTGAGTTTATTTGTGAACTCTGTGAAATGCGTCTGATGCATCTGATTTATTAACCCTCGCGAAGGTTAATAAAACAATGAAGGGCATCAGCCCCCCACAACAGGGAAAAAGAGGCAGCGATCATGGGCTGAGGACAAGCGAGTGCAGGAGAGCAGGAAAAGGATGGACAGACTGTTTTCACTTCTTGAAAGATTAGTTCCAAAATGAGTTAGGCATTAAGAAATGTAGTTATATAAATATGTATTTTTTACGTTGTTATATGTGTTGCATTATTTTAAAAGTTTTATGTTATTAATAAATTGATTACAACAAACAGTAATTGTCACTGAACTCATTTTATTTACAGCTAACTTTGAACAATTTTACATCGATATTTATTTGATGACAATAAAGTAAATAACAATAACAATTAAACAAGAATATTTCAAATATACCAACAATATTTAAAGAAGGAAAAAAACATCTACAGTTGTTCACACAGGATTAACCTGAGTGACCTGTTCCTGGATCATTTCTTTAACAACTGTAATAGATTACAGGAAGTCTCTGTCAGTGTTGCTCAAAATGTCGAAGCAAGATCAGACATGGATGGGGTGCTGCAACTGAGACCTGCAGTTTTTTCTGATCGGCGAGTGGAGAATCACACAGGGTGGTCTGCAAAGACAGCTTTAGGATCCTTCCTCCCACTGTCCATTGCATCATCGATCCACAGGGTTTGCAGGGCTGGCTCAATCGACGGCTGCCACACCACTAACATGTTTTCAGAAATATACAAGCAGGAGATGGTGGATGCTATATTACTACTAGTACAATACTTGTAACTCTGTAGCAGACAACAGTTCGATAAAATTCTATGTAAAAAAAAAAGGAAACAAAAGATAAGATTCTATAAGTTTCAAATATTTAGTTTATATATTTTAATATAACACAGTAAATGTCTATGAATGACTGGTGTTGTGCCAAAAAAGGATCTTCTGCCAAAAAATGATTTCCGATATTTGCAAAATAACTGATTGCTGGTATTTGAACTGCTATAAATAACTTGTTGGTCTATAATACGTGAAACATATGTCAAATGTGGGCAACACGGTGGCACGGTGGTTAGCACTGTTGCCGCACAGCAAGAAGGTCCTGAGTTCAATTCCACCATCAGGCCGGGGTCTTTCTGTGTGGAGTCTGCATGTTCTCCCCGTGTTTGCGTGGGTTCTCTCCGGGTACTCCGGCTTCCTCCCACCGTCCAAAGACATGCAGCTTGTGGGGATAGGTTAATTGGATAATACAAATTGCCACTAGGTGTAAATGTGCGAGTGAATGTGAGTGCGAATGGTTGTGTTAGCCCTGCGACAGACTGGTGACCTGTCCAGGGCGTACCCCGCCTCTCGCCCTATGAAAGCTGGGATAGGCTCCAGCGCCCCCCGCGACCCTGAAAAGGATAAGCGGAAGTGAATGGATGGATGGATGGATGGATATGTCAGATGTATCCCTCGTGAATGATATCAAGTCATCTTAAGCCACAAACAACATTCCTGTAACAAGGTAGAAGCTCCAATCAGTTTTTGGCAGTGACTTTTATATAGCCTTTATTTCTCCGGTTAAAAAAAATCTTGTTGACATTAAAAATTTATTTTTTAAGAATAATCTGGCCAAGAGGATAGCAGAGAGTGCAACAAATATATCAATACTTCTGTATACATATTTTAAGTGGACAAAAAGGATTGGATTTTTAAAATGTAAGTACAACAACACCAAATTAAAAAGATACTTGAATAAAGGTAATTTTAAAATTAAATATATAACCCCTTTGTAAACCATGTTCACCGAAGTCTATTTACCAACATACGATATTACACATAAAAAAACCACAGAAACATTGGAAATCAGTTTTTGGTAGGCGAACATTTTTTGGCACAACACCGGCAATAATTCAGTCACTGAAATTATCCATGAAATTAGCCAAGCAACTCCTAAATGCATTTAGATCAAAGAAAATTGATCAAAGAAAAAGTTTTCACACTGTGAAAAACACGGAAGCAAGGGCGGAATTGAACAAAGGCTAAAAGGCTGTCCAGAGCCGCTCACTTCCTGCCTACCCTACCTACCTATATGATGCAGGTAGGTAGGTAGGATCCTTCAGAGGATCCTTCCCCTGAATTTGGACACAGCACATAAGTGAGATACAAGTGAGCAGCTCAGCGTCAGAGGTCAAACAACATTTAATTTTATCAGACAGTTTTTGTACAGATTTCCGTGTTTAATGTTTTTCAAGAAAATCACTCAGAACCCACTTTGTGCCGTTTAATTATTATTTGTTAATGTAACCAGGGTAATTAAACTTCTCAATGAATTATTATGTGTGGAGAAAGAAAAACACCCAAAGAGCATTTATAGCCAGAATAACACGTCCAGACAGGATCACATTTAGTAACCCTCAGCCGGAGCCCCGCCTCTTTCCAGGAAACAGCTCAGCTGTGTGTCCATGTTTAGTGTCGAGGTGTGGAGTGGAGCTTGTTGCTGGTGTGTGTGTTTGAAGAAACTGTAAGTTTGCTCTTTTTCCTCCTTTAACAGTTTGTCTTCAGGAACTTTACTGTTTGTTCAGCTCATGTTTGATTTCTTCACACAAGAAACTGTGTGTGTTTGTATTTCCGGTCTCTCCATTAAAGTCAGTGTGTAATGTTTTCTTGAAAAACACTGACCCTCTGAACTTTATTGTTATTTATTTATTTTTATAACTGTATCTTAGATATAGTTTGTATATGTCATCCTCTGCTTAAAACTACTGCGTCACAAAGTTTTGACTCAGCTCCAGCAGACTGTTCACACCAAATCAAAGAGAGGAGGTGGAACAAGTTTTTCCTTTTTAAATGTGACTCAGTCTTACTGGATTAGACCAAACAAAAGTTAGTACACTAAACTTACTGCTATTGGTTAATCACTCTATTGAAGATAATTACTTTGTCATTTAAAAAAATATATAATTTTTGTCTTGCTAAGAGAAGTATTTAGAAAATATTCTCAGTTTCTGAATAATATTGTACTGATCTGATTGAAATCATTGATTTGGATAATAATGTTATAGTTTATGTTTATTTAAATAGTGATACTCACAATTAAAGACACTTTTATCTGTATAAAATAAATCATACTTCAGATTGAGTACAGATGTTATTCTGACAAACATATTGGGTAAAAGGTTTACTACACATTTGACAACACTAAATAATTTTGTTTCACTGAAGGAGCTTTAACTTTAAGTACTTTTAGAAAAATACAATTATTATTTTTTATTCAAATAAAGTGTAGGAGTAAGTGTAAAGAATAACAATAGGTGTAACAATCAGTGTTTCTAATCCGAACGATGAATTTTAAAAACTCTACCACAGGCTCTGTTTTAATGTCTGATTCACATGATGAGCATGTACTCTAAAGAGGTTGGTAGATGTACACATCCTGGACAGGGAGGATAGCTGGTTTGAGAGGGGAGTCAAGGAGGCCATTTACGTGAAAAGGGAAAGACCATCTCTGAATCCAGGAGTCATGGAGGGATTTGGAGGCTAAAATCTGCTCTCTGTGACACTTTTTGTCCATCCATCCATTTGGTTCTGCTTACTCTTTTCAGGGTTGTGGGGGGCACTGGAGCCTATCCCAGCTGTCTTAAGACAAAAGGCAGGGTACACTCTGGACAGGTCGACAGTCTGTTACAGGGCTAACACATAGAGAGAGACAACCATTCGTGCTCACATTCACTCCCGCATTCACACCTATGGGCAATTTAGTGTTTCCAATTTACTTATACTCACTAACTGCATGTACTTGGACTGTGGGAGGTAACTGGAGTACCTGGGGAAAACCCACATAAACATGGGGCAAACATGCAAACTCCACACAAAAGACCCCAGCCTGATGGTAGAATTGAACTCAGGACCTTCACGCTGTGAGGCAACAGTACTAAGCACCATGCTGCCACTTTTTGTAACAATAACAGCAACACTACATTTTTTTATAGGCGCCTTTAAAGATGCTCAAAGTCACCTTACATTAAAACAGAATTTGTTTTTTATGAACGCAAGTATAAAAGCTAAACAAGGTAAAATAGACTAAGACAGAATCATGCTAAAGGGTATGCAATTTTGAAAAGATGGCTTGAAAGACGCGATTTAAAAGAGAAGAGAGAGAAGAGAGAGCTCAATCTGGCGGAAGTGGATTCCAAAGTCTCAGGGCAGAACAACTAAAGGCTTTGAGTCGTACAGTAGTCAGGCAAGCAGATGGAACAGAAAGAAGGGAAGCTGAAGAAGAGCTGAGTGTCCGAGGGGGTGTCTACGTATGGAGAAGATCAGATAAGTATGGGTGATGAAGGTAATGAAGCGATTTGAAAGTAAGAAGCAGGTAGTGATGCGCGAATCATGAACGAATCGTTCAATGCTAGAGAATCACTTTACAGACTCGTGAATCATGATTCAAAAGCCCAACTGACTCACTGACTCATCCCTGTTTCTATTAGCAAACTAATTTCATTAGTAGAAATATATCCAGCTTATAATTAAAATCGTGTGGAAACAAACAACAGCCAGTTTCTTAACAAAAACATTTTTGCTCTGAACTGGAAGAAAAACCCTGATTAGAAAGCTCACATCAAGACAATAGCTCATGAACAAATCACTCACTCACTCCCTCCCTCCTGGCTCACAGCTTCTTCTTCTTCTTCTTCTTGGTAGGCAACCAGTGTTAAGGAGCATTACCGCCCCCTGGCACACAGCTCAGTGGACATTTAGATGAGAAAATATATATTTTACACATTTGAGGAAAATACTAATAAAATAAAATAAAAATAAATAAAATAAATGTTCCCTTTAGAACTATTTTTTGCTCTTTCTTGCTCTATAAAAAGCTGTTTTTCTTTTTCAATCACTAATCTTAGCAGTAGGATTTACATGAAAAGAGAAACAAATTAAGTTTGAGTGAAAATGTACATTTCTTGCACTCTCTGGTCAACTGACTCAGTGCCTCAAATGACTCAAAAAACCCAATTCACTTTGGTGACTGACTCATTCAAACTCGATTCAGTAAAAAGAATAGAATTTACCATCACTAGAAGCAGGATCTTAAAATTCACATGGAGGTGAACTGGAAGGCAGTGGAGTATTTTACGAAAAAGTGTTATATGTTCCATAGATCTAATTCAGAATACGAACAGCTGTAATTTGAATCAACTGCAATTTATGAGGTAGACCATTTGGTGTGAACTGATAAAAATGTTGTGTCTCAGATGGAGTGGATGTTAGTCCAACACATCAGCATGACCTCTGCAGCTCTCAGTTGATGTGCGCATGAATGAGTTGTGTTTCCTCTGCGCAGGTGAAGGTAGAAAGTGCGTGTGAGTTGATGTGAATTGAGCGGCATGGATCAGTGTGAGGACAGAGAGGAGGGAGTCCCTCCCTCTAAAAGCACTCTGTGTGGGGAACATGAGAGCCAGACCAAAGCTCAGAGGTGAGATGACCATCTCTAACTGTCCATGACTCTTCTCCATGTCACAGGTCAGCACTCACATAACTGCTCCATCATTATTCACAGGAACCCACCTGGACCTCTATCCACCCCAGTGTCCTTAAAGAGTGACTGGTCTAAAGATGAAATCATTGAATTTAAAGTGGAGCAGGTATCTGCTGCAGAGAGGTGAGCTGTTAGTAACATGAACTCTTTGAGAGCGGATTAAACTGCTTGATTTTCTGGGATTTAATCATTTTTTGGTGGCGCTCTCACTTGGTGTTCACTACAAAGTAGCATCACTACCTCTTCCAACACACAGTAGTGTTTTTGTGTAGCTCTTCTGCCTAGCTAATTTAATTTAAAACTTGTATATAACTCATTATTAGGAGGGATATTAAACCCCTTATGTCAAACAAGTGACTTATGACCCCAATCAAAGTGTTTATGACCTATGAAGTAATAAATGAAGTAATAAATGTTTATGGTAGTTATAAAAATATATTATTATTAAAATTATGATATTAGTAAAAAAAAAAAAAAAGATTAAAATTATGATATTCCATAACTTATTAATTTTCAATTATTCAAAAAAATTAGATCACTAAAAATATTGATTTTTTTCTAATAACAGAGTTTCTCATTTTTAAGCCAAAAAATAAAGTTTACTTTTTTTATGGCCAAAAATGCCATCTGTCCGTAGACCCGTGCATGTGTGTGCTTGCGTGCACACCCGTGTGTGCACCTGTGTGCATGTGTGTGTGTGATAATGTGCTAAACCATAATAAAGTCTTCAGTTAAACTCGTGCTTTTGTAACAGCGAGAGATAGATGCTGCATGCCCCCCAGGGAAAACTTTATTACAAAAACTTTATTACAATTTATTTGCATTTGTTTAATCCAAACTAGGAAATTCAGAATCAAAGTCCGAGTCACAAACTCTTACGATCCCCCCCAAAAAACCCAGCGTCTCCCCTTTATCCCCCAAACCTTAGGCAAGTTAACAGGGATCTCCCTAACAAAAGCCTTAGTCTGTCTAGACAAGATCCATCTTCTCACATCCAGCACTCAGGGTAAATTGACTGTCTTACTCACTGTCTCAGATCACAAATGCTGCCTAGCTCATTTCAAAACTTTGCGCCCACATCAGCTCAGCCTTCCAGGCGTGCCTACCTTTACCTGCTACCAATGAGATAGAGGAGCCATAAAGTACTCCCACTGTTTAGAGGTGATTGCCAGTTTGTTGGGTTTTTAGAGACACAGAGAGTAAGAGAGATCAAGTTCTACATTACTTAAAAAAAGGGATTTTCAGAGCTGTTGATATAAGAAGCAATGTTCATAGAAACATGGATCACCCTGTTCTTGCATCAATTCTTGCATTTATACTGGAGAGTAAAGTAAAGCTAGACGCTAGTTGTACTATTAAAAGTCAGCTTCATAAAAACCATGTAAACCGAGATGAAGAAGAAGAATGTGTTTCTAAAACTAATGGTTATTAGAACTATGTTAGAACTATAAGACTGACTGTTCATGCTATCGAAACAGTTTGTGTTGTTAAACCTGAATGATTCTTGGTCACAACATTTGCATTATCAGAGAATGGTCATTTTACTCCACACACATTTGGAAAATCACATAGTTTGATCATAAAAAATCCCAGAATAATTAGTATTTGGGATTGCTGAAGCAACATCACTAAAGAAAAATATCCTTGCATGTCACTTTGCTTTCATTTGAAAATTTGAAGGTTTTTTTTATGTGAAACATAAAAACAACTAAATCTTAAGACGTTAAAGATGCCCTGATGAAATTTGTGAATATCTAGATCATTGGTGTTTCCATCTGAAAGTCTACAGGACATAGACTGAGGCTGGGTTTTAGAAATACAAGATAGTAACATGAGACATCTAGTTTAAGGTATCAGAAGTAAATGCATCAAAGAAGCCAAAAAGGAGTTGTTTGTCTCTAGATCAGTTCAAATAAATTACAACTGATTTGAACAGATTTGATGCATTATACAAAAAATAGGTCCATGAAATAGTTCTAAGCAAGACTCATTCGGAATCTCAAATGTTAAAGTACACCCACTGATTGTCCTTTTACTACATGAGCTAATGTGGATGCTCTAAAAGCAACTTGTCATATTGTGAAGTTTTCTGACAAAAGTGAATTGAAAACTTATGCTGTACAACTCACTAAGGGGTCCTGTGATGGGCCATGTGCAATCACACAAAAGAACAAGTTAAATTTCACCATAACCCTGACTAGAGAAAAGGACAGTTTAGAAATTTAAATGACTTTACAACTGTTGAACATTACTCTAAAATGAGTGCTGTGAGAGTGACTTTAAGATCACAACCTGATTTAAAAAAGAATCTAACATCAACATTCTTGAGTTGATGGAGTTACGCCACAGTGGGGGTCAGCCATGTCTCAGTGAAGCACAGAATGTTGCAATCCCTCATGTCTCTTGGAAGGAGACTCTTGCACTCAGATTCCCTAGTTTGTTCCCCAACAATTGTACATTAGCCAGCAGGACACTGGGCGGTGTTGTGTGGCGCGCCTGCTGCCTCAGTCTGTTCCCCCTGCACTTCTTTGTTCTTTGCCTCGGCTTAGTATCCTGTCCCTTGTTGTTTTCTGCACCACGCAGCATCTCAGTCGGCCAGGATGGGTTGGGTTTAAAAGTGTCCAAGATTACATGTGCAAACTTGTTACTGATGTTGAGAAGTCATCTGCTGTTGTAAACTTTAAGATAGTGCTATGTCGTGGTGTTTCTCAGAATGATTTTGATCCTCTTCAGAGTAGAAATGTCAAGGCTGGTGGAATGAACTCAGGCACAGACTGAAAAATACAACCGAACAGATCTTCATTTAACAACACCGGGTGCACCATATACAGATGAGGGGAAAAGCCAGGGTTCCAGAGTTCCATGGGCCTGGGGGAAACGGGGTCTCCACATGGGTCAGGAGTCCAGAGTTCAGGGTACAAGACAGGTCCTGGAAACCTAAGCACCGAAACAATTGTTCCTACAAAGGCAAGCACCAAGAGACAGATATTAGCTGAGCC
This sequence comes from Oreochromis aureus, assembly GCF_013358895.1. NCBI lineage: Eukaryota > Metazoa > Chordata > Actinopteri > Cichliformes > Cichlidae > Oreochromis > Oreochromis aureus. The sequence continues at coordinate 102,653,277 of NC_052944.1, read as the reverse complement.
GGGCTTTAACTAACATGAGTTACTCAATATTCCATCACCGAATAGGTCAGTGCCCCTGCATTATGAAGGGTCTAGCAAACAAAGTGAGGAATCACAGGTGAGTAGCTGCATGTGCGTGGGCCAAGGGCAGGAACTGAAAATGAGCTCCACCCTTGGCAGAGTGACAGGGGTGAGAAAGAGCAAGAGAGAGGGAGACAAAAATCTAAACTAAAACATTTGTGGCAGTGCTGGGCTGACCGTGCAGGCACAGGGACCATGAAAAGAAATGGTGAGGATGATCTTGAAGAGGTGTTTTCTGTGAAAATATCTTGTCTTTTGTATTGTCTTGAACAGCATGCAGATAATCAAAGAACCTCTATTTAGAATAACATGAATTTAGTATATTAACACATTATTTTGTTACTGAAAAATGGGATTTCACTTTTTTTTTTTTAATTGCTACTTTGCAATGTGTTACTCCTAGCAAGGTGCTGAGGAAAGACTGCATGCAGGCCAGTTCAGTCCCAAGGCTCTTTCACCATAAAGCCCTATATGAATATGTATACGGTTTACTCTGATAAACCCATATTTAGCAACTGATGGTGCAATCACGGATGTGCTGGATCTTTATCCAGTGCTTGAACTGATTCTTTAGGGTTCCTCCACAGAGTGGACCAGGAGAGCTCAGAGGGTCCCAGCGGTCAGTCTGCCCATCAGCATCAAACACACCTGGACTCCATATTTATGGTCTGTACATGCACAACAACTACTTTTACATCTATTCTGTTCACAGTCATCTCCATGCTGCTCTTTGTAGACCAGTGAATTGTCAGTGTGTCCAACATGGATCTGATGTTTGGCTCCATGTTTCAGGTGCTGGAGGACAACATCATCACTTTTGTGAAGAACGAGCTGAAGAAAATCCAGAAGGTTCTGAGCCCAGATTACACAGAATGCTTAGAGAATCAAATTGTGAATGAGGTTTTGGAGGGGGAAGATGAAGAGCAGAGGAGAAGAACAGAGGTATTTGTGAAGATGACATTGCACTTCTTGAGGAGAATGAAGCAGGAGGAGCTGGCTGACCGTCTGCAGAGCAGTAAGAGGACTTCTGTAAAGATTTAATATGATGGATAGATGAAACATTTAGTAATGTCTCATTAATATTAGTCATGTTAACAAATATAAATTAGGTCCATAAGTAATTGGACAGAGACACTTTTTTTTCTAATTTTGGTTTGGTGCATTACCTCAATTAATTTTAAATGAAGCAACTCGGATGCAGGTGAAGAGCAGATATTTAGCTTTAATTCCCTGGGTTCAACAAAAATATCTGAGAAATATGAGGACATTTTTAACACTCTCTCTTCATTTCAGGGGCTGAAAAGTAATTTGATCAATTAAATACCTGAAACTAAAATGCCAAAAATGTGATGGCATTTATCTGGATGTAGCATTTTGAGTGGGAGAAATGTTCTGTCTTTTATCAAAATGACTTTTTCAGTCTAATTTGATGCAGGTTTCCACAACCTTTCTTTGCATAATGGTCATGACAATTTGCATATTAATGGTCAAGGAACTGACCTCACGGCACTTTAGTCTTTCAGTGGGCTACTTTCAGTAATTGTGCAAATATACTATTTATAAGGTTGGGGAAACCTGCATCATCTGAGACTGAAGAAGTCACTTGGATGAGTGATGAAACGTTTCTCCCACTGAAAACGCTACGTCCAGATGAACAGAATGAACCCTTTGTGATTTACTTACCTGGATGAATGAGCATGTGTCATAAAAATAAAATGCTAATTTCTAATTCTTCGTTGAAAAGTCTTTGCTGGCAATGACTGTGTGAAGTGTTGAACTCATGGACATCATAAGATCTTGGGTTTCATCCTTTTTGATGCTCCGCCAGGCCTTTCCTGCAGCAGCATAAAGTTGCTGTTTCTTTTTGGGCCTTTCTGTCTGAAATTTAGTCTACAGCAAGTGAAATGCATGCTCAATTGGGATAAGATCAGGTGACTGACTTTGGCCTTCTATAATATTCCATATTTTCTGATTTAATAAACTCCTGGGTTACTTTGGCTGTTTGTTTTGGGTCATTGTACATCTGTATTATTAAATGCTACCCAATCAATTTTACTGCATTTAGCTACATTTGAGCACACAGTATGTGTCTGAACACATCAGAATTCATTTGACTGCTTCTGTCCTGTGTCACAGCATCAATAAACATCAGTGTCCCAGTGCCACTGGCAGCCATGCATGCCCAAGCCATTACACTGTTGCTGCAGAATCATCTCCATGGTTTGTAGATCAGTGGATTGCCAGTGTGTCCAACATGGATCTCATGTTTGGCTACATGATTTCAGTATGATTGGGTCATTCATACAATAAGCATTCCACAGATGATCTGGAATGCTTTGGATCATGAGTTGTTCCACAACTTCTCCATACGTTGCTTGTTTTACCTGCATTGTAAGTCCTTTGACTGCATGCCATTGCCCATTAAATAGCCTTTGAGTGAACTGTCCAATTAAAAGAGGGTGGCACATGTTAAGGAGCTCAAACTCCTAAACACTTAATCCATTTTGAATGTGGATATCATAAAATGAAATCTGAAAGTCTCCACATAATGTCCATGTCCACTATTTCAATATCATTTTAATATGTTTCAGTAGAAAGGTTAAAAAAAGAAGCAAACTTGTGTTAGTGTCCAAATGTACAGTTGGACAAAATAGTATTTAGTCAGCCACCAATTGTGCAAGTTCTTCCACTTAAAAAGGTAAGAGAGGCCTATAATTTCCATCATAGGTATACCTCAACTATGAGAGACAAAATGAGAAAAAATCCAGAAAATCACATTGTCTGATTTTTAAAGAATTTATTTGCAAATTATGGTGGAAAATAAGTATTTGGTATATAACAAAAGTTCATCTCAATACTTTGTTATATACCCTTTGTTGACAATGAGAAAGGTCAAACATTTTCTGCAAGTCATCAAAAGGTTTTCACACACTGTTGCTGGTAATTTGGCCCATTCCTCCATGCAGATCTCCTCTTGAGCAGTGATGTTTTTGGGGTAGTCGCTGGGCAACACAGACTTTCAATTCCCTCCAAAGATTTTCTGTGGGGTTGAGATCTGGAGGCTGGCTAGGGAACTCCAGGACCTTGAAATGCTTTTTACGAAACCACTCTTTCTTTACCCAGGCAATGTATTTGGGATCATTGTCATGCTGAAAGACCTAGCCTGCCTAGTTTATTTTTTGTATTCTCAGTTTAATTTAGTTTCTGTTCCGTTGCTCCAGCAATAAAGCTGTGCATTTTGAGTTCACGTCTGCCTCAGTCCTGCATTTTGGGTCCTATCTCCCTGCCTGCCTGCACACACCCATGACATTTTTGCTCCACTGTATATGGACTAACTGTGTATCAAATGTTAAGAGATTAAAACTCATCATGTGCACTTCATGATTTTTTTTCTCTGTTTGATTTCTTTTTATTTTGTTTTCAGAACATCTTGCAGCAATTTGCAAATGTAAAATTAAAACAAAGCTGAAGAAAAAGTTCCAGTGTGTGTTTGAGGGGATTTCTAAAGCAGGAAACCCAACCCTTCTGAATCAGATCTACACAGAGCTCTACATCACAGAGGGAGGGACTGCAGAGGTCAATGATGAACATGAGGTCAGACAGATTGAAACAGCATCCAGGAAACAAGACAGACCAGAAACAACAATCAGACAAGAAGACATCTTTAGAGCCTCACCTGGAAGAGATGAACCAATCAGAACAGTCCTGACAAAGGGAGTGGCTGGCATTGGGAAAACAGTCTTAACACAGAAATACACCCTGGACTGGGCTGAAGACAAAGCCAACCAGGACATCCAGTTCATATTTCCATTCACTTTCAGAGAGCTGAATGTGCTGAAAGAGGAAAAGTTCAGCTTGGTGGAACTTGTTCATCGCTTCTTTACTGAAACCAAAGAAGCAGGAATCTGCAGCTTTGAAGACTTCCAGGTTGTGTTCATCTTTGATGGTCTGGATGAGTGTCGACTTCCTCTGGACTTCCACAAAACTACAATCCTGACTGACCCTAGAAAGTCCACCTCAGTGGATGTGCTGCTGATAAACCTCATCAGGGGAAAACTGCTTCCCTCTGCTCGCGTCTGGATAACCACGCGACCTGCAGCAGCCAATCAGATCCCTTGTGACTGTGTTGGCATGGTGACAGAGGTCAGAGGGTTCACTGATCCACAGAAGGAGGAGTACTTCAGGAAGAGATTCAGAGATGAGGAGCAAGCAAACATGATCACCTCCCATGTCAAAACATCACAAAGCCTCCACATCATGTGCCACATCCCAGTCTTCTGCTGGATCACTGCTACAGTTCTGGAGGATGTGCTGAAAACCAGAGAGGGAGGACAGCTGCCCAAGACCCTGACTGAGATGTACATCCACTTCCTGGTTGTTCAGGCCAAAGTGAAGAAGGTCAAATACGATGGAGGAGCTGAGACAGATCCACACTGGAGTCCAGAGAGCAGGAAGATGATTGAGTCTCTGGGAAAACTTGCTTTTGATCAGCTGCAGAAAGGAAACCTGATCTTCTATGAATCAGACCTGACAGAGTGTGACATCGATATCAGAGCAGCCTCAGTGTACTCAGGAGTGTTCACACAGATCTTTAAAGAGGAGAGAGGACTGTACCAGGACATGGTGTTCTGCTTCATCCATCTGAGTGTTCAGGAGTTTCTGGCTGCTCTTCATGTCCATCTGACCTTCGTCAACTCGGGAGTCAATCTGCTGGAAGAACAACAAACAACCTCCCAGAAGTTAATTTTTTTTAAAAAGAAGAGTAATTTAAAATTTCTCCACCAGAGTGCTGTGGAAAAGGCGTTACAGAGTCCAAATGGACACCTGGACTTGTTCCTCCGCTTCCTCCTGGGTTCCTCACTGCAGACCAATCAGACTCTCCTGCGAGGTCTGCTGACACAGACAGGAAGTTGTTTATACACCAGTCAGGAAACAGCCCAGTACATCAAGGAGAAGCTCAGTGAGAATCTGTCTGCAGAGAAAAGCATCAATCTGTTCCACTGTCTGAATGAACTGAATGATCTTTCTCTAGTGGAGGAGATCCAACAGTCCCTGAGAAAAGGAAGTCTCTCTACAGGTAAACTGTCTCCTGCTCAGTGGTCAGCTCTGGTCTTCATCTTACTGTCATCAGAAAAAGACCTGGATGTGTTTGACCTGAAGAAATACTCTGCTTCAGAGGAGGCTCTTCTGAGGCTGCTGCCAGTGGTCAAAGCCTCCAACAAAGCTCTGTAAGTAAATTTGTTCTTATGATTGTATTTTAAGAAGTGTTGATTTCAAGAAATATGAAAATGGTGGAGTCAGTCAAATATGAGTTTATTTCCTGATTGCTTTCATCAGAGATCAGATCAATGGCTATCCCTAAATTTATTTTAGAGAATGGAACATTAGGGACACTTTCTTCTTCTTTCGAAAATTGCACATTTAAATAACAGTAAAATTAAGAGGTGCCTGTTAGGCTAATGTGCACATAATAATTCTGCTATGTACATTGGGCCAGATCAAGAGGAGCTTTCAAAATGATCAATAAAATCTAAAGAACAATACTAAAATGTATAGACATCCATTGAGAGAAGCGAACAACATGAGTAGCTGATTTGAAGTTTCTTTTTTTCAAACCTATATTTTAAAAAGGAAAACTTCTCCTTAAAAAAACTCTGTAATTAGCCCTTAGGGAGGATTTAACTGTTTGAGCTGTAGTGGAAGAAAAAAAATGAAGAAAAAAAACACAGATCAATTTTATCTTGTTGATCAAGATTGCTAAATGGATAGCTAAATAGAGTGTTAAAATGGATAACTCTTCAATGCACCATCATTTGTTTATTGTTCTTTTATTGTTTCAGACTGAGTGGCTGTAACCTCTCAGACAACAGTTGTGAAGTTCTGTTTTCAGTTCTCAACTCCCAGGCCTCTAGTCTGAGAGAGCTGGACCTGAGTAACAATGACCTCCACGATTCAGGAGTTAAGCTTCTATCTGTTGGAGTGAAGTTTCCACAATGTAAACTGAAAATGCTCAGGTCAAGATATATTCTGTTTTCTTATCATTTAAAAACAAATTAAATAAACCAAGAAGAAAAGATCTTGCGAAGTTCATCCATTTGTTCTTGTATAGTTGTATTTTTAGTATTCCAGCTTAAGTCCTGGTAAACTATCACATTAAGAATTTCAGACAGTCTTGAAACTTTAAGCCATATAAAATCTACTAACTCCTTAATAAACTGTGAATAAGTCTGTGAAGATTCTCAATCATCCAGTTCATTGTAGTCTGAGGAGCTTGGAAAGAAAAGCATCTGGACTTAAATTACTAGAACTTAAAGAAGTCCAGACATTTTTCTTTCCCATCTCCTAGGACAACTATGAATAGGCTTAATATCAGTGTTTATTTAGTTATTTGTCTTCTTGTTCATAATTCTGCAGACTGAGTCACTGTAACCTCTTAGAGAGTTCCTGTGAAGTTCTGTCCTCGGTTCTCAGCTTCCAGTCCTCTAGTCTGACAGACCTGGACCTGAGTAACAACAACCTGAAGGATTCAGGCTTGAAGCTTCTATCTGTAGGAGTTGAGAGTCCAAACTGTAAACTTGAAACTCTCAGGTCAGATCAAGATATGTTTTGTTGTTTTGTGTATTTTGTATATATGTGGGGGTTTTTTTTGTTTGCTTTTTGCTTTGTTTTATAAGTTAACAAAAATTACATGAATTGTGGGCAGTCATTTTGGGGAGGGGCAAGACTTTTACAGCGCACAGGAGGCTCTGGAAATGATTGTGCATTATGGGCATGAAGATGTCATTTAAGATGAGCATGTCATTCCCAACATGAGCACTGTAGTCTCACATTAAGGCTCCATGTAGGTTGGCTAGTCTGAGCTATGATTCTGCGTATAAGCATAAACACCAGTCAGGACCTGTTCCCTGGCCTGAAGGTGCAGGGAAACGACTTTCTCATCCACCTACAATACTCCAGTGTACAGGCACCTAGCTGAGGGAATATAAGGATACCCACTCTAGACTACCACATCTCACTGAGGGCAACTTCAGACTGGAATAGAATCCAGCTCTGCTTCAGTAGACTGGTTCCATAACATTCCATAACATTATATATACATATAACATTTCGTATATTCCATAACACATATAGTGTGCGCAACTATGTGGTCAGTATCTCTCAAACTCAAACTCTATCTAAGGCTCTTTCTAAACCAGAGAGGTGACTTTCCATATCCCAGTTGCTAGCCTCAATGGCCAGGAATTAGTCTGCCAATAAATTTCAATAAAGAAATTCAGTAAATTCAGTAAACGAAATAGTCCTTAACAGTGTTGGTCAAGTTACTTGAAAAAAGTAATCAGTAACTAATTACTGATTACTTCCCCCCAAAAGTAATCCCGTTACTTTACTGATTACTTATTTTCAATAGTAATTAATTACTTAGTTACTTAGTTACTTTTTAAAAACACGATTTACAACTAGAGATGGATCGATCCGATATTATGTATCGGTATCGGTCCTATACTGACCTAAATTACTGGATCGGATATCGGAGAGAAATAAAAAATGTAATCCGATCCATTAAATATCAAAAAAGCACCTCACAAAAGTATGCATCACGTCATAGAGCGGCTGTGGCGTTCGAAACCTGCAGGCGGTCTGGTTGAGCATTCGGAGCCTCGATACCAAACCGGCATTTTATCTCCGAGAAAGTTATAACAGAGAGAAGTAAAGCAAGTGTGTAAGTTCATCTCTGAATGTTTGTAAAGCATTCCCGCGTTAAGCTTAACAACCGATATGTGGAGCGACTGCTTCTTCTCTCTCCCTCCCTCTCCTGTTGCTACTTCAATCGTGAAACTGATTAATGATCAGCTGATCGGCTTTTCTGTCGCGAGTGATTCTCTCTTGTTTGTTTATTGCCCACTTCTTCCTTTTCTATGCAGCTGACGACTGGTAACTGTGCAGGGGCGGATCTAGTAAAGTTTAGCCAGGGGGGCCGATAGAGCATGAACAGGGAAAAGGGGGGCACAAAGACAAACTTTTCTTTCTTATTCTCATTTAAAATATTTAGCTTTTAATAAATAATTATCTGAATCTTACACCCAAAGTTTTAATCTGATGTAAAATGTATAGAAGTCCATTACTGTATATATTAACTATTAAGTCTAATATACCTTAGTAAGCTAGTACTTTTTCCTTTGGGAAGGTACGATCTGTGCAGTCTGCAGTTCTGTTGAAGAAAGATGTTGAATCTATTTAATTATTCTTGAAAAATAATTGATTTCTGTGCATTTTTTTTCACACTGGGTCAAATTAAAGTTGATTACGTCGATTAAAGATCATGAGGTGGGGGGTGGTTCCCTATTTTTATTTTTTATTTTTGGGAGTTTGCAACCCTATTTGTTAGGTTGCTTACTCTTTAAAATACCAGAATAGGGAGGATGGAGTAGGTTTAAGTTTGTTAGATTGATCAGTATTGCTGAACTATGAAATATTTTGGGTGCAGTATATTTTTTGCATACAGGTATAACAGAATAGCTGATATGTTTTTTTTTAAAACTTGAGTATGAACTTATACAAAATGCAGCAAGGTATTTAAAAAACTGTTTTATTGATTAAAAAACACACTATATCGGATTCATATCGGTATCGGCCGATATCCAAATTTATGATATCGGTATCGGTATTGGACATAAAAAAGAGTGGTATCGTGCCATCTCTATTACAACCTGAATAGATAATAAAGGAATAGATCTTTCAGCCCACTTCTACTTTTTCTGCATAATCCATCATACAAAATGTAATCAAATGGAAAAGTCTCTTTTTAAAACTTGTTTTATTAGTTTTAATCTTTTAACTTTATGCATCAAGCAAACATTAAATTATATGCAACATTCTCTGACTGGAAGAAATTTGTTTAACATTTAAACCTATTTTCCGTACATTCCAGCACATAAAATAATATATTGTTTTGTGTTTTGTGTTTACACTCAGTCTTTCAAATAAATGCAAGTGAAACACAGCAGAAAATAAATAAAATCAAAGACTCAGCGGTCCTGTTGCTGTATTTTCACCTGTATACCAGGTGGATGTTTGCCCTTGTGCAGGTGTGCCGCAGCGGTCAGTGGAAGAATCCGCAAGTTTGTCTGTGAATTTCAAATTTCTCGGTACTCGGTACTTACTTGGAAGTTTAGGGGGTTTTTTTCGCTGTAAAAAGAAGTTTTCTTCCCACGCAGTGAACAGTGGACACTAATGTTTTTGTCACTTTTTACGGAATCAAACTCAAAGTAAGGTCGGTACTTCGACGCTTTAAATGCTGCACGCTCATACTCTCTTCCACACTCGATATATTATCCATTGTTGATCTGCACAGAGCTGTTGCCACGAACGTCGCACTCGCTTACGTCATTGTCATGAGACACTCTCGCAAAAAATCACGGTTTTAGTAACGCAGTAACGCAGCATGCTTACGGGAAAGTAACAGTAATCTAATTACTGTTTTTGAAATAGTAATCCCTTACTTTACTCCTTACTTGAAAATAGTAATTGGATTACAGTAACACGTTGCTCATCTCTGGTCCTTAAATACATTACATTTTCATTTTAAAAAAGTAATGTTGTATTTATTTGTTATCTTTGTTTTAAATCCTTTATCATTATTATTATTATTATTGTTCTTGGGTTTGTTTTAAAATTTGGGAAAAAAATTTCACAGCGCTGTATATACTGTATATACACCACCACTTCAAGTTTTACCACTGATTCATGTTGATGAGCCATTCACATGAATCACACTATTTAGAGGGGTTGGAGTCCTTCCATGTCTTGGTGAAAATCACTACCAAATACTTTACCATGCCTTGAATAGTTAAACATATCATCAAGCAGTCAGTTTTCTTATCCAAAAACTGTACATTGGGTAGCCTGGAATGGAAGGGAAGGTTTGCTGGGTTAAGCCCTTACCCTTACACTAATGCCAGTGTAGAACAGTCACTCAGGCATTGTGCAGACACATGAACATTTCCAAAGTTGACCACAGAGTCCTCTACTAGCAAGGGGTTAGAACTTATTTCACTTGAAAATGCAACAACTGTAGAATCTGTGTAAGATTAGATAGGACCAAACTAGTTCGAGATTCATGTCCCCACTTCCACCAGTAAGATCAACATGTCAAAGAATAAGGTTGAACCTCACTGAGCAAGAATTTGATGGTCTCTGTCTATTGATGAGGAGTTTGCCCTCCTCACTGTCACCATGTCCTGCTGACAGGGGAACATCTGAAAATTGTAATTTAATTTACGTGTGTGTGTGTGTGTGTGTGTGTGTGTGTGTGTGTGTGTGTGTGTGTGTGTGTGTGTGCAGTCTGTCAGGCTGTCTGATCACAGAAGAAGGCTGTACATCTCTGGAATCATCTCTGAGCTTCAACCCCTCCCATCTGAGAGAGCTTGACCTGAGCTATAATCATCCAGGAGACTCAGGAATTAGGCTGCTGTCAGCTGGACAGAAGGATTCAACCTGGAAACTGGAAACTCTCAGGTATGGGGAGAATGTTTGATAGACGAGGAAGAGCTGTAAACATCTTCTGTGTTGCTCAGTCACTACCCTTTTGTTTTATGCAGATGTGATCAATCAAGAATATATATATATATATATATATATATATATATATATATATATACTCGTGAAAGGAAACAATGAGCAGTTTTGGTTAGGCCAAAGTGAAGATAGAAACTCGTGTTTTGTGGAGTTTTTTGTGGTTATTATATATAATTATAATTATATATATATATTACCGATACTAACAAGCTGATCTACACTACGGCAGCAGTGATCAGTGAGATGCTTGGCTACAAGTTGAACAGCCACAAGGGGCAGTACCCTCCATGGAGAAGGAGCCTAGAGGGCAAGATCAAAGTAGCACGGAGGGAGGTTAGCCAACTAACGGAGTTGCAGAAAGGCGTGACAAAGAAGGTGCATAAGAAATACAGCAAGCTGTCCATACCTGAGGCCTTGGAAACTGCCAAGCAAAGACTCACAGCCTTGGCCAGCCGCTTGAGGAGGTACACCAGAGAGATCGAAGGCAGGAGAATAAACCAGCTGTTCTCCACAGAACCAGCAAAGGTGTACTCTCAGTGGCAAGGGAACAATAACAGAACAGCACCACCAAGGCTGGAGACTGAGCAATACTGGAAGAGCATATGGGAGAAAGACACGACCCATAACGGCAATGCTCAGTGGCTAGTGGATCTGAGGGCAGACCATAGCGACCTCCCTGAACAGGGTCCAGTAACCATCACAGTGGCAGACATCCAAGAAAGGGTCTCCAGTATGAAGAGTTGGACAGCACCAGGCCCCGACATGGTTCACGCCTACTGGCTGAAGAAGCTGACTGCACTCCACGAGCATCTGGCAGCACAAATGAACCAGCTGCTAGTTAACGAGAGACACCCGGAATGGCTAACCGAAGGTCGGACAGTCCTGATCCCCAAGGACCCCAAGAAGGTACCGGTCCCATCCAATTACCGACCAATAACCTGCCTCAGTACTACATGGAAGCTCCTGTCAGGCATCATATCGGTTAAGATGAACAGGCACATGAGTCAATACATGAGCGGGGCACAGAAAGGGATTGGCAAGAATACCAGAGGCGCAAAACACTAGCTACTGGTAGACAGAACAGTCAGCTGAGACTGCAAGACCAGACTGACCAACCTGTGCACAGCCTGGATTGATTACAAGAAGGCCTATGACTCAATGCCCCACAGCTGGATACTGGAATGCCTAGAATTGTACAAGATCAACAGGACCCTAAGAGCCTTCATCAGGAACTCAATGGGGATGTGGCGTACAACACTAGAGGCCAACTCCAAGCCCATAGCACAAGTCACCATCAAGTGCGGGATCTACCAAGGAGATGCTCTGTCCCCACTGCTGTTCTGCATAGGCCTGAACCCCCTCAGTGAGATCATTAACAAGACTGGCTACGGATACCGACTACGGAACGGAGCAGTTGTCAGCCAAAAGTTGATTCTGTTCATCTGGACGTAGTGTTTTCAGTGGGAGAAACATTTCGTCACTCATCCAAATGACTTCTTCAGTCTCAACTCACTGCAGGTTTCCCCAATCTTATAATTAGTACATTTGCATAACGACTGAAATAAGCTAGATATATTTATACTAATGAAATTAGTTGGATAACAGTAACAGGGATGAGTCAGTTGGGATTGTGAATCATGATTCACGACTCAGTAAAGTGATTCTCGAGTATTGAACGATTTGTTCATGACTCGCACATGACTACTCTCTATTTCTTTTGCCCTCTTAGGATCATGTGCTAATGGCTGTCTAAATGACTGGGGTAAAGTTTGTAGCATGTGTGCTTGTTGTTGTTTTTGTCTGCTTCCACTTGTCTTTGCAGTAGGGTGATGTCGGCATAAATGTGCAGTCATATTCGTTGTTCCCACCGATGTAATTGAGCATTGCGTGGCACCTCAAACATACTGTTGTACTTTTGTCCACGATACGCTGACCATCAGAGTCATACTTGACGGGAAAACCAAAATAGTTCCAAATGCCAGATCTGAATGACGGGTGAGGAGGTTCAATTGCAATGAGCTTAACTTCTGGCTGTGTCCAAATTCAGGGGAAGGATGCTTAAAATGCCATGTTTGGAGGCAATGGCGTCGCAGAGACGCGATGAAGGCTGTCCAAATTCCAAGAGTCCTCCAAATGTGGCGACAAATGCATCCTTCATTTCCAAGAATTTGAAGGATGGCTGTGTCCAAATTCAGGGGAAGGATTCTTCAAATACTGTATTTGGAGGCAATGATGTCACAGGGACATGACAAAGGCTGTCCAAATTCGAAGAGTGCTACAAGTGTGGCAACAAATGCATCCTTCTTTTCCCTGAATTTTAAGGATGGCTTGGGTGTATCCTTCGTGTCCTACCATATCTCAGGATTCACTGCGGGCTGTACAGGAGATTTTTGTTCTGATAACGATGGCGGTCAAATTGGGAGAGGAAAACACTTTTAAATGTAAGTATTTGAGAATCTAGTGGTACAAAAGTTAAATTGTTATAGTGGTTCTTTTGTCAAGCTTTGGGCATCTGCATAGATGTGTTTTTTAATTAACTAACTTGTATGGTGGTTCACACGGTTTTTCATGAATTGCCGCTTACATACAGCTAATTTTGATTTTTGCAAATGAACCTTTTTGTGATATGTTTTAGGGAACAAAGACCAAAAAGCTCAATTTATTAAAATGAGGAGAAAGCGATCACCTCTTCACTGAGGTGGAGAATTTGGCCACTGTGGCATGTGGGTACAAGTATAAATCAATTTACACATCATATTCATATGAGTACTGTAACCTACTCTCTGCCAGGTGAGTGGCAGAGGAGCTTTGAAAAGGTAGTGGGTGTGTGGGGTGATGTCTGCAGTCTTCTGTGGGAAATTCCAGAGGTGATCAACTCAGTCTGGTACGAGTGGGTATATTGCTCGGAAAGAGACTTTTGCCATATTTGGATTTATTATTATATATAAACATTATATAATTTATTATTGTAGGTGCCCATTTTTAAATGCCTGTTGTTGGAGTTTTTTAGTGTGACCATGAGTTTTAATGGAAGAATGATACCAAACAACTCACGGACTGGTTGGGGACCGCTGCTGTACAGAACCTGTGATGTCCAGACAGTATTACTCTTGTGTTCTGCTGTGAAAACTTTTGGACTTAGGGATTAAGATAGTTGTCATGGTCAGGACAATTCTGGAGACGATGGACCTGGAGAAGAAAGTCACCCTATTGAAGGCCAGAGAGAAATGACATAACTTAAAGAAAAGTACATATGTGTGTTATCAAGAAGATAATTTTTAAGAATACAAGTTAATAAATGTGCAATTACTAAGAGTTGTTGTGTTGTGTGGTTTTTATTTGTCTACTGTCATTTTTGATTTCCTATGCCTTTGGGATTGCAAGTAACCAGGGTCAGGAGAGGCAGTCATTGGGAGGCCCACTTCTACTACTTGGCCCTGGTTCGCCTTCATGGATGAGGTGATAGGACAGAGGCCTTCCATTAGGCCTCCTGTCCTAATTTCCTCTCTTTCTGAGGAAACTCAAGGGGCCAAGCGCAGCAGTGGGTGACCAAAACGAAAGGGATGAGGGAGTGGGTCAGCCACCCACAACAGGGAGAAAGAGGAAAAGAGACAGGGATGATGAGCTAACAACTGTAATAAATTACAGGAAGTCTCCGGCAGTGCTGCTGAATCTGCTGAAGCAAAATCCGACGTAGATGGGGGGCTGCAACTTAGACCTGCGCTTTTTCTTTTGAACTGCAGAGACTGTGCTGGTCTGACCCCTCTCCTCCTTTCAGGTTGGTGCCTGCTGGATTCCAGTGGTTGACACCAGGTCTCAGGAAGTGTAAGTGTGTTTTTAATGTGATTCAAGAAAACAAAGCAGCACACATTCAACCGTCTTCAAACTGTCACATCTCTGATGTCAGGACTCATCATCAAAGTGTCAATCAATGAACAGATGATGGATCAATAACTGCAGCTGGATTGTGTTTGTTCTCTCCATCAGATTCCTGTCAACTCACAATTGACACAAACACAGTTCACAGAAAGCTCAAACTGTCTGACAACAACAGGAAGGTGACACATGTGGAGGAGGTTCAGTCATATCCTGATCATCCAGACAGATTTGATGTTCGTCCTCAGCTGCTGTGTGCAAATGGTCTGACTGGTCGCTGCTACTGGGAGGTTGAGTGGAGAGGAGATGTTGACATTTCAGTGAGTTACAGAAGAATCAGAAGGAAAGGAGACAGTGATGACTGTTCGTTTGGATGGAATGATGACTCCTGGAGTCTGAGCTGCTCTGAGGATGGTTATTCTGTCTGTCACAATAACAGAGAGACATCCTCCCCCTCCTCCTCCTCCTCTTCCTCCTCTGTCTCTAACAGAGTAGCAATGTATGTGGACTGTCCTGCTGGCACTCTGTCCTTCTACAGAGTCTACTCTGACACTCTGATCCACATCCACACCTTCAACACCACATTCACTGAAGCTCTTTATGCTGGGTTTAGAGTCTGGTTTCCTGGTTCCTCAGTGTGTTTTTGCAGAGATTAATCTAAAGAGTGTCCTAGAATGTCTTTATAGAGAAACACTCTGACTGTTGAACAGATAGTTCAGTCTGTACATGTCTGTCTCTTTCACTCAGAAACACGTTTTCAGATTCATGGATTCAATCAGTTGATGTTTTAAACTGTTCTAAATTAATCCTTGTTAATGTGTTCCTCTTCAGTCCTTAAAGATGGAAGCTACCATTATTTCAGGATCCACATGTTGTTTTTTCTGTCTTTTTCCACTCAAAGCTATTATTAAAGACTTTCAGCATCTCTCATGTTTGTGTCATTCTATAAAAACAGCTGCTTTTAAAACTGATCCAATCAAAGAAACATGAACTTCCATATTGATCAGATCAATACGTACAACTCTGGTGTCACTAACATCTTGAACTCTTCATTGATTGTGATTTGTGTCCCTCTGCTGGTGACAAGATGAACTGCATGATGTCAGTTTAATGATCCAAATGATATAATGTGATTTAAATGTGCTTTTCATAATGGTCCAGTGTCCTGCTCCAGGAAACTGTCTTAGCGCTTCGTGTGTGGATGAGAAGAAGGTGACCCAAACGCAGGACTCATGGTGAGAGTTGATGGATTTTAATGTGATGAACACAACAGAAGGGCAACGACTCACTGACTGATGGACTGGCTGACTGACTAACAAAATGGCACATGTGCGGAGTAGACAACATTAATGACAAGACCGAGAACTGATGAAACTGAGGGACTCCGATGCACAGGTTGACCGTGATGACGATTGGAGACAGGTGGGAGCACGGCTGAACATAATTGAACTAATAACACACAGGATGCGAACATGAAAACAAGAAATGTGAACAGGTGAATAAACTGAACATGAAGCAACTGAAAACACTGGGTGAACACCCAGGAACCCTGGCAGTAACAGCTTCAACAAACTCTGACTTTCAAAATTAAATCAGTTGATCTCAGTTGAAGTTTTACTACCTTTTTCTTGATGTATCTTAGATATAGATTCATACCAAGGAGTATTAGGGCCATATTAAAAAAACAAACATTATTGATCATTTTGAGAATAAAGTGGAAATGTGGAGATTACAGTTGCTGTTTCAGGACAAACTGCCACAGTTGCTGTTCTCTCTGAGTTGGAGAAATAATTCTTCAGAATTGATTTTAGTTACAAAGAAATGATTTGTGTTAGTGCTCATAAACACAGTGTGATCAGTATAAATACGTTGAAAAGATGATGCAGAAAGAGGAAAAAACAGGAAAAAAACAAACAAACATGGAAGAGCAGATTTATAGAAAATGAAACGGCTGGTCATGGACAGATGTGAGGTTATCAATCATTTCACCCTTGTGCATTAAAGAGGATGGATGTTGTATCACTAGACGGATGATCAGTTTGTTTCACTAGCTCATCTACACAAGATATTTTATAGAGTGCACAGCAGCCATGACAGTTTGTCTTGAAACAACTGTAATATGCACATTTCCAGTTTATTCTCCAAATAGATTTTCCCCTTTCATCTCCAAATTTCCACTCTATTCTCCAAACGATCACCAGTATTTTTGTGTCTTAATGTGGCCTTAATACTTCGTGGTAGATTAAACATGATAGATTCCAGTGCGTCACAAACTGTGGGCTCTGCTCCAGCAGACTGTCCACAGCCGAACAAAGACAGCTGGCGAAAACAGCTTTTATATTTCTCATGTTAGGATGAGAGCAAACAAAAACTCCTACTGTCTTTTTATAACTCAGACAAATGAGCAGGTGAGAATGCAAGGATATATTAATCAATTTTTTATTTAATAATGTCAATAATGTTATTAATATGTGCAATACAATCATTGTATATATTGTTACTGGTGTCAATACAGTGATTTAAATGATTGAATAGCACAAAGTTAGGCTCTAGCTCAGGTCCTTCTTGCTGTGAGGCCACAGCAACACCACAGTGACACCACGCTCTCTAGAAACAGTAGGACAGCTATGATTACAGGGCTTGGTGCTGATTTTTCTTCATGTTTTTATCTTTGACAGGTTAAACACAATAAACAATAACAGCGGTGTGTGTGCGGGTGTCTGCCTCTTATAACCACAGTGATTCTCCTGAGGTTTGAAATCTCAAACCTCAGGAGGTTTGAGATTTCAAGTCCAAACACCAACAGGTCACCTCAACAAGAACAGATTCAATCCTAATGATTTAGTTACCATAGAAACATGAAATGATTTGGTTGACAGTACATGTTAGACTGTTGTAAAGGTCACAGCCACACAGTCACACTTTCTGAGTGTTTTTAACATGATGGATGTGAAACACTGAGTGATGCTTCATCACATTCACACTCACAGCTCCTCTGTCAGTGTCTCAGCTGTGCTGGCAGCCTGGAGTCACCTGTAACATGACTGTGGGCTGATGCTGAACTCTGACTCTTATATGTGTGTTATTAACCTCAGAGCTGCTCAAACTGAGGGAGGCGGGACTTACAGCACAGGAAGTGATGTCTGAAAATAAAAAGACTTTTAGTCCTGAGTGAGTGACAGGTTTGACAGTGACGTGGATCTCCTTCAGACCTGGATCACAGTCTTCACACTAAACCCTTTAAACATCTTTATTCTGTTGGTTTTATCAATAATAACAATAATGTCATAAAAACATGATTTTTCCTCCCCTGATGAATATAGATCCGTGTAGATATACCACTCAAAAGCATCCACTCAAACAATACCTAACATTAAATATATGATTATAGTCAGAGAGGACTCCAAAATAAAAGCACCTTTAAATCAAGTTCTTTCAGACTAAAAGGAGACATGAAAGACAAACTGGTCAGAACTTCCTGGTGAATCATGTCAAATAAAAGAAACACAATAAGAGTATAACAGTTCATCCAACCTGCAGCAGTGATACTGAAGTCTGAACGACACAAAAACCAAATGAATCTGTCCATCAGTGATAATAAAGATCAGCCTGACATCAATCTGTAACATCAGCAGGACCAAGATCACTTCCACTCTGTCCATCACTGGTAGTTAAACTGTGAGACAGTCTCTAACATGATGAAACCATAGTCTATGATCTAGAACATCATAGTGGTGCGTAGGTTCATCCAGGTCACAGTGCTCTACACTGAACAAGTCAAACACCTGGACTTCACCCAGTTGGTGTCTTTGTGTCTTCTTTCTTCAGCTCTACAGACGAACACAGAGAACTGTTTCTAATACATGGCTTATCAGTACGTTTGGGTCCATCCACACAGCTCAATAAGTTTCTACTACTTTTTTTCTTTGATCAAAATAACAAAGTCAGGATTAATGGCTACAATGAGCACGTTTTGCAGTGCACATCTTTTCAAAGCGGGGTTTGAAGCAGGATCCTGCAGCTCTCAGCTCCTGCTCAGTGTTTAGCTGGGACCTGTACTTGGTCTGCAGCAACAGCAGAGAAGCCAGTCTCACAAAGATGAGACAAAAGGAAGAAGAACGCCCACAGCCTTCTGCCCTCAGAGTGGATACTGCTTCTCTACACTCAGCCAGAATTCACTCAGTGTCTGTGATGTGAACTGCAGTCTCACTGTGGAGTCAGACGTCATGTCAAATAACTGGTTCTCCTCTGCAAAGCTGAAACCAGTTGGAGTTGGTGCTTTGAAAGGATCTCTCACCCAGTCATACTGGGAACTGTTTTAATGGAAGTACTTTTTAAAGTATCTCCTCAATGATGGAATATGCTGCGTGATATATGGAGTCCCTGAGGCAGCATCATAATCAGTAGTGTCAACAAATTCATGCAGGTTCTCGAATGAATCTTTGTTTCCTTCATCAAGTCGCCTGCTCCACATTGCAAGCTTTCGAGTGAAAGCTTGCAATGTGGGTTGTGTGCTTAGCCCCCTCCTATATTCCCTGTTCACACACGACTGTGTTGCTAAACACGAGTCCAACATCATCATCAAGTTTGCGGATGACACAACCATCATAGGCCTCATCATAGACAACGATGAGACGGCCTATAGAGAGAAGGTGATGGTGCTGTACGAGTGGTGTCTGGAAAATAACCTGACTCTCAACATCAGCAAAACTAGAGAAATGATAGTGGACTACCGGAAATGACCAGTCAGGGAACACCAGCCCATCCACATCAACGGTGTCAAGGTCGAAAAGGTCAGCAGCTTCAAATTCCTTGGAGTCAACATCACCGAGGACTTCTCCTGGACCCTTCACACAGACACTGCTATCAGGAAAGCTCGCCAGCGGCTTTACTTCCTGAGGAGGCTGAGGAAGTTTGGCATGACACCAACACCACCTCAAAATTCTACAGGTGTGCAATCGAGAGCTTGCAGACGAGCTGCATTACAGTTTGGTACAGAAGCTGCTCTGCCAATATCCCATCTGCCCCCCCCCACACACACACATTCCTATTTAAGATTTTCTTTATTTGATCACTAGTGTGTACATATATTTATAGATATTTGAAGTTTACACAGCACCATTCTAGCATGAAAATATCTTAAAAGGTTATTTTGTGACCCAGAAAGAGTAATATTTCAAACGCTGCCACTCTGTGTTCCTCCGCCACTGCTTCGTTTGAGTTTTGGACGAAATGGATTCTGGGATATTGCATTTCGTCATTTCGAGCTGATTGGAGACCAAAACAGCCAATCAGATTTTTTTGCATCCAAGTCTGTGATTGGCTGGTTTTGTGGCACAAATATAACAGTGTAGCGAAAGAGTTGAGCGCGCATGGACAGAAATGTTGAGAGCGCGAGCAACATATTGCGAGCGAGCGCAAATGCAAAAACTGAGCGAGAGGGGCTGCTATTGTGTGTGTGTGTATGGATAATAGCAAACACTGAAATACATTTTTGCACACAGCAATGAATTTTGTTAACTTAAATTTAGCTTTTCTTTGCTCAAAATAAATTTCTCCTCAAAATGCAACACTTGCACCTGCAATTTTTTTTACGTGCGCTCAGATTTTTTTTAGTGGCACAAAAATAATGCCATAGTACTGAGCTGTGATTGGTTCTGTTATTTTCCCAGATTTGTGCCACCTACAACATCCCAACACCTGCTGATGTCACCGTGTGCACTGTAGTCATGCCAGCATCAAATCCATCCAAGTTACATGGTTTATTAAAATAATCAAATTACAGCATTTACATTTATGTTTGACTACTTTTAATTAACTGTTTTAGCCCACTTACAATGAAAATTAAAAAAAAAATCGTGTTCATGACCTGTGTAGTATGTTAACACTACTGGAAGTAAAAATAACTTGAACTCCAATTTTGAAAACACAACTTTCTTTTTTATTATTTAGTATTTTAGTGTTTAGTATTTTATTATACTCATATTTATTATGAGTCTGAGTCTGTGGTCTGGGAGAGAGTCCTGTAACTCTCTGTCCACTATGAGATAAAGGAGAACAACAGCCTGATACCTGCAGGCCTGACAACAGGAGATGTATCACTCCTGTAACACCT
This sequence comes from Oreochromis aureus, assembly GCF_013358895.1. Classification (NCBI taxonomy): domain Eukaryota; kingdom Metazoa; phylum Chordata; class Actinopteri; order Cichliformes; family Cichlidae; genus Oreochromis; species Oreochromis aureus. The sequence continues at coordinate 102,632,651 of NC_052944.1, read as the reverse complement.
GTAACATTCAGCAGTCACCTCATGGTTCTGACACACACAACAAAACTACTGACTACACTACACACTAACTACACAAGATTTGCGCTAAACGTCTCAAATCTCTCACATCTTAATCAGAGGCAGAGGCAGGCATTTAAAACACCCGGGGCTTAGCCCTAAAGGGTAGTATGCATGTGGGATTGGGGGGGGGTCAACCAGACCCAGAAATGATCCAGAATTAAAACAGGACTACAACAGTTCAAAATCAGGACTACTTAGGACTTAACCAAGACAGAACTAGAATCAGAACTAGATGATAGTAGCACTAAAAATCATCATAGACCTGCACTACACTTATTTTTTAATTCTACCAAAGTACACTATTTAGAAAAGTTTATATAATTATTTAGCCTTGTTGTGCAAACAAGCCTGCATAACTTAATAAATATAGAAATTGAAAAATAACAAACCTAAAAAGAAACACTAGGTACGAGATACATGAGTACCTATGATACGGTGATACTTTTGGTAAACAACCATTTGACTAACATGTGTGTCTCACCTGCTCTTGTTCCATCTCTGTTCCTCTCTCTCCCTCTTTGTGCTGACAATCATCAAATATATAGTGGAAACCAGATATTTACACATTCTTCAGATCAAAACACAAACACATTTTTAATTGTAACATCAAATCAGACTAAATGTTTATTTTTTTAGATTGATAAATATATTTAAAAAAAATTAATTTTAAGAGTAAAGAGAGAAACTATCTGTATTTCTTAATTGTAAATGGCACCAAATTGTATTCAAAATTGAGCCACACTTATGGAGCTCCACAATTCTTTTCCTGGTATTTTGGTTGACATCTCTTGTTTTTCCCATGTCAAAGAAACAGGCTCTGTGTTTTGCCTTATATGCATCCACAGCTGTGCCACCAATTTACTCACATGGACTCTACGAACCTGTCAGAAGCTTCTTCAGTAATGGTCAGTCTGCCAGGTGGCTCTTGCTATGTGTTAGCTCAAACTCTGATCTCTGGAACATGTGCTCAATAGTGCAACTGTGCTCTCTCGCCACAAGGGGGCTCCCCCACACAGCTGACAGCCTTTCCAACACTGTTATTAAAATTGAATTATTCATTCAATAAACATCAATAATACTGCAGCTGTTGTGTGTGTAAACACACACTTATTAAAATGCAGGTTTAACTTGAGCGATGAGCTCATAAACAGCCACACTTTCTTCAAACTCTGAGGAATCAAAGTTAAAGTTCAAAGTTGATCCTTTTCATTGATACTGTGAAAATGAATGTGTGTGAAAGGTGTACTTGTGTGTTATTACAACTTCTTACCTGCAGCTCATGAGACAAACATGTATTGGGTCTCAGCCTGGTGACCTGACAGAAACATATGGTAGAAAAACATGAAAATGTCATTTCTCTGTGTCCCACTGATTTAAACATCAGCTTTCATGAACTGTTCAGTCTGATGAATTCTCTGAAGTGTGTCAGTGTGCTGTTGGAGTAAAGCTTAGTTAGACTTGGACTTGGTTAGTTGTTGTCATAGATCTGGACCACGGCTGGCTTCAGGTTGTCCACTGGGAGCTCCTGGATGATCTCTGTGGTTGATGGTGTGTCCTTTGATAACTGGACGAGACAGAAACAATCGCAGACACAGTTTGTACCAAAGATCATCATCTGGTGTCCCCACTGTGGACTTCTCTCACCTCACCTCCTAAAGACACCAGAACATGATCTTCCTTTGGTTCAACACGACTCACCAGGAGGCCACGTTTGAGCTGTGAGGAGATGACATCATCACAGTGATCACATGACACACACGTGTTGGTAGAGTCTGTCTAATTACTCAAACTCTTCAAAGTCTCGGGGTCTGGGGAAAATCCAGGACCACCATGTTTGTAGTTTTCTCCTTCCAACTGTAGCTGTGTTTGAACAGTGTGTGCACACATGCTCTTCATCCACCAACAGTGACTCCACGCTGGTACAGAGCTCTCCTCTAACCTGTCACATACAGGCAATGTTCCCTCTAAGCTGCGTGCATGCGCAATTGCGCACTGCTGGCACGGTCTCTGTGCACAGAAAACCTGCGTTGCACACAAAAATAAAATCTAACCTGAATTGAAATTGAAATTAAAACCTTAACACTGCAAAACAGAATTGTTAGTCAGTAAGTGACTGGCTGTTCCCGTATGGGATTAGAACGATGCCACCTGATCCCATAGTCTAGCCAATAATGCGATTCACATTCCTATATACGCAGCTAAGCCTTGACAGGCTCTGACAGCGTCCTTATGTGCCGACACCGGTGTTTTAGCTAGCAAAGCGGCGTGGCTGATGTGGAGTGAAGCCACATTAATGACAACGTGTACAACCATTGGAGATGTGAGCAGGACAGATAGAACAATTGACGGAAAAAGTGTGGACTTTATACCAGCTTTGAAATTGTGTTGATAGGCCACATAAAACCAGAGTTATGATAAAAATATATGCAATGTTTGGTTTTCTTCCTGAATACTATCGTTGTTTATATTTACTGCTGGAAGAAACGGTAAAAACGCCGTTTTATAAGGAAAACGCTGGAAAGCCTGTGAGCAAAACCAAAACCAAAAAACCCCCCCCACCCTTTCCTATTGGTCGAAAAATGTACCATGTCGACCAATCAGAAAATTATATGGCAACGCGGCATTCAGGTGTTTAGGAAGGGAGGAAGTTTTAGGAGTGATTGAGATCAGTGGCGGAGCGGTGGGGTGGCTTACTGGGCTTAAGCCCGGGTTGTTTTTTCAGAAGCCCGGGGTCTTTTGGAGTGTAATTTGTTTCATAGTTAGATGCCAGGCTGACAACTGTATAAAACAAAAAACTACACACAATATTCGAAGCACATAGTGCACATTGTGGGAGTTTACGACTGTGCGTAAATCCCCCCTAATATTCTTATGATCCGAGCTCAGGCACTAAGCGACTGAGCGAGGGGGCAGGGCAGCTGCTGCCTGCAGGATGGAAAATGTGGTTTTACAGCCAGTTTGAGTGTAAAAACGAAAGAAACTGCATCCATTTGTGCATCTTGCACCAGGATCCTCCTCGTCTCTCCGGCACGCCAGTAAGTTCAGTCCTGCTCTGTTCTCATGAAGCAGCAGGAAGCTGTGAGGCTCAGAGTGAGGACTGAGTATAGACTGATGGCATACACTCAGCCTTTTGCCACTGCATGCACAGCTTTGAGTCATCTGACACTTGTGCACTCATGTTGATCACACCTCTCATTGCAGTTACGTGAACTCTCCCAGGGGCAACGATCACATACAGTGGTGTGAAAAAGTCTTGTCACTTAGTCATTTCTTACTGTTTTGCATATTTAACGTACAAATGTTCATGTTAGACAAAGATAACACAAGTAAATACAGCCTGCAGCTTTAAATGATGATGTCATTGATTAAGGCACAAAGGTGATCCCAACCTACCTGAGCTGTGTGCAAAAATAACTGCTCCTCTGCTTCAATCATGAATGAACTGTGATGAAGCACATTTGTTTCTGAAGCTGAGTTCAGTTTGACAAACACACTCAGCCTGATTATTAGAAGATCTGTTGGATCAACAGACTTATCAATTTGTACAGAACCCGTGTGAGAAAGTGAACAGGCTGAAAGATGTCAAAAAGCAACACATAATGTCACGATCTACACAATCAGCTCACAGAGTCACACCTGTCTGTCTGGGCAGGGTTAAAAGCCATCTCTAAGGCTTTGGGACTCTGTTGAACCACAGTGAGAGTCATTATACACAAATGCTGAAAGTGTGGAACAGTGGGGAACCTTCCCAGGAGCGAGTGGCCACCAAAATGACTCCAAGAGCACATCGACATCCAGGAGCTCACAAAGAGCCCCGAACAACATTAAAGGACTGCAGGCTTCAGTTAAGGTCATCATTGAACAATAAGAAAGAGAATTCATGGGGGAGTCCAAGGAGAAAACCACTGCAGACCAAGAAGAACACAAAGGATGGTCTCACACTGTCCAACAACATGTTGATGATCCCAAAGACATTCGTGAAATACTCTGTGAACTGATGAAACAAAAGTTTTCTGACAGGTTTGAGTCCTGTTACAGCTGGCATGAAATTAACACAGCATTTCAGAAAAGGATTTCATCATTTAAAAACACTTCCTGTGACTGTGATGGTTAGTGAGATCATGCAGTTTGTGTTTTGACCTCGAGAGGGCGACAAGTCACTAATGGCAGAGAGCTCCATTCAAACTTTGCTGCCATAAGTAATAATTCTTCAAATAACGGTCGTGTCCAAATTCATGGGCTGCATCCTCCTGAGGACCCGGCCTTCGCGGTCTACGTGGGCCGGGTCCTCAAAAGGTTGGGTAGGCCAGAAGTAAACGGCTGGGGAAATTGGACGGTCTAGCCTTCTGATTAGCGTCACCGCTGTCTCTGTGGAGTTTAATTAACTCGGCCGTCTGCTCCTTGCTATCTAAAATATAACAGGACACTGGCGTAAATTCTCGACCGTCTCACACTTCTATTTAATCAGTTTTCTGTTTGACGTTTAGTCAGCTGTGTGAAAACCATGGAGGAACCCACCCAGGGGATTAATAAAGTTTTATTTTATCTAATCTAATCTAATAACTTTAATTTCAGCCAAACTGATTTACTCACGAACAAACAAAACATGTAAAAAGCCCAACAATAACATTTTTAGGTTGCCTAAGTGACTTATATTACGTTTAACCTGAGTAGCAAAAGTCCGCGGTGATCTGAAAATGATGTGCCGGGAGTTGTGCCGTTCTCGGCGGCTTCAGTGACCCTCGAGCTCCCGGCTATCTATCGAGCTGGTGGGTAACAGACGTCTCCGAAAACGTCGAAGCACTTTTGCAAATATGCAATACCTTGATAAACCGAGCAGATATTTGAAGTTTACACAGCTACATTCTCGCCTGAAAATATGTTAAAAGTTTATTTTGTGACTCAGAAAGATTAGTAAGAGTAATTTTAACACTTTGTAGCGGCCGCCATTGTTGGAAACTGGAGTTTGGCTGGGCCGCGCTATGAATTCTGGGATATGGTGGGCCACGAAGGACACACCCGACCCATCCTTCAAATTCGGGGAAAAGGAGGACGCATTTGTCGGCTGCATTCGGAGGAGTCTACGAATTTGGACAGCCTTCGGCGCCTCACTGTGACGTAATCGGTCTACAAATGCGGCCTCAGGAGGATGCAGCCCATGAATTTGGACACGACCAACATCATCAGTGTTTGAGCAGTTATGATATCAGGGACAATCTACACGTGTGATAATACTGAACATGTCACATGACACACCGTAAACATCATGTGATCCACTCTCGATCTGCATTTTCATTCATGACTTCAACATGTTGAAATGAGCTTTGACGAAACATTCAGTGACATAAAGCTTTCATCACAGGATTCATGTGAGCACCAGATGAAATTTACAAAGAATCAGTGGATTTATCTTCTGTTTTAGATCAACTTTGATCACTTAGAACCATCTTAAGTCCGTTTGTTCTAACTTCTCACTAACATCTCAGATGATTTCACGTACCTGCTGTTCCCCACCTGCCCTGTAGGTGGCCTCAGTGTGCCTCAAACCATTTACAGATGATTACGTGTTGTTCACAGTTTATATTTAAATAGAAGACGTGGGACGTTGAAGCAGTTTAAACACGTCCATCCATCCATGAGCATGTAAGAAATCAAAATAAAGGTTTGCTTCATGTCTGAAATATGGAGAAAACATTCTGGCTATAACAGTTTGGGTCAAAGTGCAGATGTTCCAGATGCTCTGCAGTCTCTCTGTGTTTCATGTTAACATGTAGATGTTTTACCAAAGTGAAGGTTTTTGATTTGACTGCAGGAATCTGAAGTGTAACTCTGAGCTTTAGGAAATGACACTAAACTGACTTTTTCTCCTTTATTTATAGGAAAGTGTAGGAGAGCAACAGATGAGCAAGTATTACTGTAACAGGAAACACAAACACGTCATCAGAGGATCTTTATGTTCATCATTGTCACTGTTTCCTTGTTCTGTCCATCACAAAAACACAACACTTCCTGCTCTCTCTTTGATGGCTCTAATCGACTGTTTCATTCACAGGAGGTCAGGACATCACAGAAACAGCTTTAACTGCACAACGACACACTTCACCTCATTTGCAGACAAACCTGTGTGTTTGATTTATGAAGAAATAATAAAGAAGTGTGTACAGCTGTCCATAAAGCAGCTTCTCACACAAACTCTGACACTTCAGTCACTTTAATTCCTGCAAAGCTGCGTAATAAAGAGCTGAGACTGCTATGAACTGCTTATGATGACTGCATGAAGCTCTCAGCTGAAGCTTCATTCATTTATTTTAATGTTAATGTCGCCTTTTTAAGTCTGTGTGAGGATTTTAATGACACAAATTAAAGGAGCTTCTTTGATTAGAACCAAATTCATGTTGATTTTCAGCCTGGAATGATAAAAACTTTCTGTTTATAATCATCAACCTGGAGACTAATGAAAGTATAATAGTAATAAAAAAGCCTTTATTATTTGAGTAATGCCTGAATCTGCTCAGAGACAGAGACAACAGAGTTGTTGGAGGACATTTTGCATCGCGTCATTAAGGTGAGACTCGTGTGAGGCTGATTGGATTCTCAGTCCAACACTTTTCTGTTTTACAAAGTCTTCTTATCACTTTTTATGCCCACCTTTCCTCGACCGCCATCATGTTTTCATCAAGGAAAGGGAGATAGACACTTTAGGACGCTTTTAGGACACACCCTGAGAGCTGATGCTGAGGTCACATGATTCTTTTTGGATGATGGGACTGGTGGCTGCTGCTCTGACTGGATCTAGTAGACTGTAAACAGAGGCACAGACTGAGGAACATTTTGTCACGGTCCTGGGTCGGTGATCCAGTGTTTTTGGTTGCTGTGCTTTTCACTTTTGATTTTTGTATTATGACTCTTGTGTTTCGGTTTCCCGGGGTTTAGTTGTGTTCCCTCTGTTGGTGTTATCCCTGCCTGTCTGTCCCCTTTTGGGTAGTAAGGTCTCTGTGTTTAGTTCGCGGTTTTAAGTCTGTGTCTTCACGTGTGTTTTGAGTTTCCTGTTTTACTTTGTAGGTCCCTGTCTGTTGTCAGTGCATTCTGTTTACATTTTCCCTGCCTCGTCAGCCTAATTTCTCCCAGCTGTGTCTCCCTCCTGCTTCCCATTCATTGATTGTCCTGTGAGTATTTAAGCCCTGTGTTTTCTCCTGCTGTTTGCTGGTCCGTCTGTGTTTTCTCCCCGACTCTCTCTGTGTTCCTCTGTGCTTTTGTGCATCCGCTCTCCGTCTCCCTGCGTTCAGGTTTGTTGGTTAATTCTTAGCTTTTCCAAGTTCAGGTTTTCTCTGTTATGTTCTCGCCATCCTCACCCGTCGTCATTTATTCCTCTCTTCAATAAAACTCACTCATATCCTTAAAGTCAGTGCCTGCGTTTGAGTCCTTACCTCACCTCCACACGTCTGCCCTCGCAGCCGTGACACATTTGTTGCAGGTTAATGATTAATGGAAAGACAGCTGACCTTTGAGCATGAACTTATGAGTCTTTTATGGTGTTTAATGCTCACAATGCTGAAGCCTGTAGACACACATCATATTATTTGTACTCAGGTTTGGTCAGGTTGTCAGAGTCGGAGCAGAAACCTGCTGCAGGTTAATTTTTGATCAAAATAAAGTCATATTAAGTAGCTACTGGCACAGATTCAAAGCAGAGCTCAGAAATCTCAAATACATTTGAGTAATAGAGTTTTGAGAATGAGCTGCTGATGAAGAGAGCTGTGCTGTGTGTTTCTCTAAGTACAGATAAATTAACACCATTGGACTTTGGTTAAAATCAGTGACATATCACTGGGATCAGGTGTAAAGTGACAAGTGGATTCGTTTTTGATACTTAATTTTTATACTTAAAATGTTATCCAATGTAAACACAGCAGAAGGCCAAAGGTTGAACTTGAATACAGTGAGTACAGAAATCATGTGAAAATCATTTACTTGTCACTCACGTCAAGTTAATCAGACAATGGACTCAGAATGTGTTTCCATATTGAAATTATGTTTTTTGCACATTATAATAAAATCAAAATAGTGAAATTAGTTTATTACCTTTACAAGGGTCTAACATGATTGAATAAAATATTATTGATATGTTTCAAAGGTCAACATAATTAAATCATTTGGATGAAATTTAACAACTTAACACTTGTTAATTCTTGAGATGACATGTTCTGAAAGAGTGGTTAGTATCCTTAAAGCCAGATTGATGCTGTCTTCATCCATCTAAATGGAAATATACAGGTATAACCAGCAAAGAAACCAATAAGACAACCTAAACACTCCAAGTTCTCGATTTATGTTATTTACAACATGAAGCATATAGCTCAGTCAGAACACTCCAAAGCCAAGTGAAATGTTCCAAGAGGGAAAAGACAATGATTTATGATATACACTGATATGCTATATAAACTGAAATGGGGGGACAGTAGCAGAGCTTTGACCTGCAACCTGCAGCCTAAGAATTCGTTTATGATTTAATGTTTAATGTTTAAACTGTTTAAGACTGCAGAGACCACCATACTTTGAGTATTTTATTTCTTTATTTATTTTATTGAATTTTATTTTTTTATTTATATTTGGATATCTTTAGAGATGATGCTGAGATGATTTCGTTGTACCTGTGACAATGACAATAAAGACGAATAAAGATTCTGATTCTCTGATTCACAGACAGGCTTTCTACTACTGAAAATAATTAGCAAATTGTTATCTACATTGTGGGTGTTATATAAGGGTGGGGCAGCTGATCTTTGACCTGTGAGCTGCAGATTAACCCTCTTTTATGGCTTAGTGTTTAATGTTTAACTCTCCTGTTATGTTGGTGTCCAGGAACACCAATTATGCTCCTGGGTTAATTTGACCCGGGGCAAATTTACTCATCCAAAAGTATCAGAAACACTGGCATTGATTATTTTACAATTTTCTTTTATAATTTTGATTTTTTTTTCATTTTCTGTAGTGATGCAGATGACATGTGACATCTCTTCTGTTCTGGGTCAATCTGAACCGCAACATAACAGGAGGGTTAAATGTGCAGAGAGGCAATGTACTCTTAAAAAGTTAATTGTTATCTACAGTGTGGGTGTTATATAAGGGTGGGGCAGCTGATCTTTGACCTGTGAGCTTTGATGGTGTGAAGTGTTTAATGTGATGCAGCCTACAGACACAGAGGACTGATGACAGAGAAGAAGCAGAGGATTTTCTCTATTTCTACACAGACCTGGTCCAGACAGCAGAGTGCTGCAGAGTGAAGACGTTCATGTGAAGAAGCTGAGTAAGTGCAACTTTGATTCATTCCAGTCTCTGAGGTTTCCTCTTCATCACAGAGCAGCTGCTTTTTGTTTGTTAGCGTGTTTCTGCAGAGAACACACGAAGACTCGTTTTATCTCTGACGTCTGGTGTTGGATAAAGTCTCCAAAGCAACAAAAAAGTCTCCAACATCTAGAGTGTGCAGGTTTGTTCTCCTCACGTCACATCAGACTAACAGTCTGTGTGAGCGTCTTTATCAGACTGTGCTGCAGGTCAGTACCAACATCGTGAAACATTCCTAACACATCTGTTTGATCCTCTTTAACAGAGGAAGTGTGACTGTGCTGTGATGTTTAGTCACACTCAGTGTTCATGTGAACAGGCTCACAGTCAAACTAGAAAAACTTGAATCCTGATATGAGAACCTGCTTCAGATACCAGTTTGACTCTGAAGTTGTTTTATGAAGGATCAGATTCATATTCTTCAGAATTAATAGAGAATATTTAATAGGACTCAGTGAGCGCCCCCTGCTGGTTCACTCTGACTGCTGATATCAGTCTCCAATGACCCTGTAGGGTCTTCATCTGGCACGTTTCCATCATCAAATCTGTTTGATCTTCTAGTTTCAGCTCAATTCAAATGTAAGCCAGCAATAAACTTTGAAATCATAGCATTCATACCAGAAATTTGGACAGAGACATAAAAACAGTGATGTAAGAGTTGATGTGATCAGAGTACATGAATCAGACTAAACACAACGAATGTGTCCTGAGCTCTGCTGTTGTTCCTGCTGTTGTAACTGCTGTAAGATTATCTGCTACTTAGTTAGAGTAGCTAGCAGAGCAGGTAGCAGCAGAGGTGGGTAGTAAAAAGTTACTCAAGTAAATGTAACGGTAAATGTAAGTTTTGAAAAAAAAAGTACTTTTAAAGTACCTTTATTGCACCATACTTTTTACTTGATTGATTGATAGTACTTTATTCATCCCGAGGGAAATTGGGTTAAGGCTGCTGGCCATGCCAGTGCCATCTTACCCATCTGACCATACATACATTACACAACATCACATGGGGAAGACAGGTCAGAGAGGTATAACAATGGAAAATGCACAACATGAGGAAAGACGAGGAGAAAAAAGAACCCCCCGACTGAGCTCCAACAGGGAGATCAGTTTGAGTACAGAAAAAAAAACCAACATCTCAGCACATGAATCATCACATCTCACAATGTAGACGACATAAGCTTTAAAGGCATTTGGGAATGAGTGTAGGTCTGTGTCAGTGTACATGCGCGCGTGTGTGTGTGTGTGTCTTAGACCAACTGCAGAAGCAGTTGGTCTAATGTCCATCACTGGTCACCAGGTCTCTCAATTCCCGTTGTTCTTCTCCAAGATCTTATCCATATTGCATTCAAAACAGAGTCTGAGTACTCACAGCCCTGCCAATAGTCTATCATGTCGGCCAGCATGTTGGGATTTTGAATCGCTGTAGCCGCTTCTTGTACTTCGATAAGCCATGTCCGAGCCAGCTCCAATCAGCCAGAACTCTGTTACCATAGTTCCGAATTGGTAGATGTCGTTCAATGTCCTCCATCAAGAGTGTCGCCAGGCACATGACGCAACCGACCATCTAGTATCCGGCAGCAAACGTCTCCACAGTACAATCCGGCTCTCCCAAGCCCAGGAGGGTGTCAATTCCATTAAGGGACCAGTTGATCAAATCCATAATTCTTCTTTAGGTTTTTAGAGAACAAGTCTGGGAGAATCTCTTAGGGTTAGAGAATAAGCGAGACTATACAAAAGACATGAGAAGGCAAGCAGAAAAGATGAGGGAGAGGGAGAAGGAGAAAGTGCGACCGCCTCCATCACGAGCAAAGAGAAAAAAAAAAACTGTACTTACTGTACTTAAGTATCTTGATGCATGCTCAGTCATCCAGGTAAATTAATCTACAAAAGTTGATTCTGTTCATCTGGACGTAGCGTTTTCAGTGGGAGAAACATTTCGTCATTCATCCAAGTGACTTCTTTATTCTCAGCTGACTGCAGGTTTCCCCAGCAACAACAGGTCAGTTCCTTCATCATAATTACGCAAATTCTCATGACCATTGATCAACAACCACTGATCAGTATCCATGAGTACTATTCACAGAGAGTTGGGGAATGGCTGAAATCACAGCATTGTAAGATGGTGACAGATGACAGGCCAGTGGACACTCGTTCAATGATGAGGATGTACACATCCTGGACAGGGAGGAACGCTGGTTTGAGCGCGCAGTCAAAGAGGCCATTTACGTGAAAAGGGAAAGACCATCTCTGAATCGAGGAGGGGGCCTAAGGGTACATCTGTCACCATCTTAAAATGCTGTGATTGTAGTCATTCCCCAACTCTGAAAAATACAGAATACAGCATGGACAGTGCTGCAGGGAGAATGTGTGGGACTGCTCCTCCCATTATGTGTGTGTGAGAGTGAAGGAGGAAGAAAAAGGACAGTCGAAAAGTTCGAGTTGGTGAGATCTGTGTTGTAGGTGGCAGTCCTGGTGTTCACCGCAGTGTGGATCAGTCTGACACCCATGGTTTCTGATTTGGGAAAATCACGGCTCGCACAGTAAGGATGATTTTCTCCGCTAGCATGCTAACAAAGCTTACTGCTACTTACATAATCTCGTTAATGTCACCTGCGCATTACCTGAACATGTCCCAGTCTACGTCACTGAGTGCAACCTGTAGCATAGCTTCTGATTGGGCAGACCAGCGTTTTACCTCCCTCTGTATGTTTTGTTTATACTGAGGAATGAGGAAAATGGCTTTGTGGCCGGACTGTACAAAAGCTGGGTGTGAAACAGCTTTGCAGCCCTGCTTGTATACATTCTTACCTGATATAGAATGGGGTGCAGTCCAGTGCAGTGCAGGGATGAATACTACTCCTGTCTTTGGTCAACTATATATCCACAGCTTTTCAATTTTAGATCCGTGGCATTTCTATCTAACTGGCAGTCAACTATAAATTGACGATTTCTCAGTTGTGCCCTGATGGGATGTAACAGTGTGAGATCGGTGCTACGGAATAGTCTAAGTGATAGCAGCTTAATTTCCTGGTCATCTATAAATAAAAGATTTTTCAATGTGATTGTTGTCACCTAGTCAACCATAAATACATCAACGATCAATAAACATAACAACTATGAATCAATATTATGCCAATGTCATTACTATTAGACTGCCAGGTCTCATCAGCATTTTAATGTTGATTCAACATTTATTTAGCATTTAGTTTTTAGTATTGACCATAATGATGTTTCAGATGAAAATCTAGATCAATTCAATGTCTTCTTGCTATCTGGGATGTTTGAATTGCTGCTTTGTAGGACTACAGTAATGGAGGGATTTGGAGGCTGAACTCGGCTCTGTTACAGTTCTTGTAGTGAACTGATGAAAGCTGTGTCTCAGATGGATGTTAGTCCAAAATATCAGACATGACCTCTGCAGCTCTCAGTTGATGTGCACATGAATAATTTGTGTTTCCTCTGCAGGTGAAGGTAGAAAGTGTGTGTGAGCTGATGTGGATGCGAATTCAGCAGCATGGATCAGTATGAGGACAGAGAGGAGGGAGTCCCTCCCTCTAAAAACACTCTGTGTGGGGAACATGAGAGCCAGACCAAAGCTCAGAGGTGAGATGACCATCTCTAACTGTCCATGACTCTTCTCCATGTCACAGCTCAGCACTCACATCACTGCTCCATCATTATTCACAGGAACCCACCTGGACCTCCACCCAGCTGTGTGTCCTTAAAGAGTGACGCGTCTAAAAGTATCCTTGATAATTTTAAAGTCCAGCCTCTGTCTGCTGCAGAGAGGTGAGCTGTTAGTAACTCTTTGGTTTAACTGCTTGATGTTGTTGGATATAAACTGCAGTGAAAACACGTCATTCCCTCAATCCCATTTAAACTGTTACTTACAAACAAGCCTTTGGTTTCTAAACAACTGAAAATCCACTTCAGCAAACAGGAAGCGAAACATGTAAAAAAAACATTTTATTCTAGCATGAACTAAAGCCATAAACAACTGACTGAAAGACAGCTTGTTTGGCCAAGTCTAAAGTGATGAAAACACTTCACAAATAATAATTTGTGATATGAAAAACATCTTGGAATGTCTTAATGCATGATCAGTCATCCAGGTAACGAAACTTTGTTTATGTTCTAAAAAGCTGATAAAAAGCTGAACATGCATAATGACTGATATTAGCACCACTGGTGAATAATGGGCTGTGAGGTCACTTTCTTGATCATTAATATGCAGTTTGTCACTGTCATTTTTGACAGTGACAAACATTACATTACGTTGTAATGTTTTTTGTTCGTTTGTTTGTTTGTTTGTTTTTGTTGTTTTTTGTATAATTCTGACTCTTAATGGGTCCTCCACAGGGTGGACCAGGAGAGCTCAGAAGTTCCCATTGATCAGTCTGCCCAGCAGCATCAAACACACCTGGACTCCATATTTATGGTCTGTATATGTACAACAACTACTTTTACATCTATTCTATTTATAATGTCTGTGTCGTTTCTAAGTCATCTGGGTCATCATAGTCTAAGTCTAAGGAGCTTGGGAAACACAAAGACATAGACTCAAAGATGTGGGCTTAACACAGAGACCTGACTACACTAGAGGGGATACACAGAACTAAAACGTAAGAATAAACAAAGATACATCAAGAAATCAAAGATTAACAATACAGAACAGAAAACACTGGGTCACAGACCCAGGACGTGACAAAATTTAGGATTAATGTTAGGGTTAGGGCTTGAATACACGGATGGAATGTGTGTAACCACCTAGAGTGTCATTCTATTGAATTCCATCCACAGTCCAGTGCGTATCATAGGGACGTGTAAGGTTACATGACAATTTATCGGTATGTTAAGTGCCGGGAATGAGACCGGTCTTCCTTACCATGTATTTAGCAGACACTGATTATTATCTGCAAGATACAATTTAAACCAGTCATAGGATGTACCAATACATCACTGCATTAAGGTTGAGATCTGACCAAGGAACACAAGTATGTTTAACACCCCAGAGTTGGCTGCCATAAGTAAATGATTTGTAATTGTGTCCAGGACTGTCTTTGAATTGTGAAGTGATGAAAAACCAGATTGAAATGGTTTAAATATATGGTTGTTAGTGAGGAGTGACAAAGTGGATGAGCAGTTGCAATCGTCTCTATTTGTCCCATATGTGTTTACCTCTTTTTTTGCACATTATACACATTACTCTGTTTGTATTTATTTGCTATAATTTGCTATTTGTCAAGTAACATTGCTGCACTCACTATCCCGGGTTTGTTTGTGTAAGCGTTCTGTTGCCGGCAAATCAAACATTCTGCAAATTAAGGCAAATACCCAGTTACATTTTTCTTTATTTTATTATGTTACAGAATAAGTCATTTGTTCATACTTTGTTCTGTCTTTTCAGTCGTCATGAGGGTCAGGCGTGGAGAAATGCCCGCCTGGCATTTCCTCATTTTAAAGTTCTGATGATGTCACACACAACATCAGCAGGTCAAACCAAGTGGAGGGGTTTCTTTTTCCATAGAGATGCTTCCTTTTGTTTGTGTTAAGGTTTAAATGGATTTGTTGAATGTTTTCTTTTCATTAATACCACCATTTAGTTGTCTAAATGTGCATATTAGAAGTGTGAAGAGGTTTTGTGTCTTTTAGATCATCTGTGTAGAGTTTTAGATCCCTCAGTTTGAGTGAGTGGTACTGGCTGGGCAATTGGAAGGAAATTGATGGCCCTATTTAAAGCCAGTCTCTACCAGATTCAAAAGAGAGGAGAGGTGAGCTGTGTTACCAGATCCATGTTCTGTTGAGTTTTGGTAATAGAGTTGATTTGGGGGGAAGTTTTGTTAAGTTACACATTAAATTAAGTTCACTGTAAATAAATTGCTCACCTTCGGAAACCTTAAATGTTTGGGTAGTCTGCTTCCCTACCACCTTACTTGACGTTGTAGTCTGACTACTTCACAGAAGTGAGAGTAAATCCAAACAGAAAAAGATTTTTGTAGAAATTTCTTCAACAAAAGGTTAAATCAGCAATTGAGAGCTATAGTATTCACTTCAGCAGACCTTATTAATGTTGTTTAATTCAGTTCAATTCAATTTTATGTATACAGCGACATATCACAACAACAGTTGCTTCAAGGCGCTTTATATTGTAGAGTAGACCCTATAATAATCAGTGATGGGAATAACGGCATTACAAGTAACGGCGTTACTTTTTTCAGTAACGAGTAATCTAACTAATTACTATTCCTATTGTTACAACGCTGTTACAGTTACTAACAAGGAAACGCGGTCCGTTACTATTTTTCAACAAACAGACGGTTGAAGCTGTGTTCAGCTTACCGCATCTTATATGGGTTGCACGGAAGTAGCTGACTACGTAAGTAATCTGGACGCTACAGCTTTAAGCAGCTGCGCGCGCTCCTGCGGACGATAAGCACAACACCTGGAGCTCAGGGGGCAAAACAATCGCATGAGTGCTGCTGTTTGACTGAAGAAGAATAAAGTAGTCGTGGTAAGCCAATCACATGACCACTTAAAGACAAAGCAACAAGGTGATATATACCAGTTTATACCACGTAAAACCAGAGTCATGATAAACAATACGACGTTTTTTCCTCAATAGTTTCGTCACGTAAGGACTGAGCTAGCAAGCACTCTGTGCTTATGACCCCCCCCCCCAAAAAAAACCACAGTTTTTGGAGTGTGTGTGTGAGAGAGAGAGAGAGCAAGAGAGAGAGAGAGAGAGAGAGAGAGAGAGGGAGAGACAGCAGAAAAAGAGAGAGAGCGAGCTTTGGGATGTGACGTTGTGACGTTTAGCGTGTTTGGAGTGTGTAGTTAATGTGTTGTCTTGTGTAGTTAGTGTGTAGTGTTGTGGATAGTTTTGTGTTGTGTGTCAGAACAATGAGGCGACTGCTGTCTCCAGGTAGAAACAGGAGTGATACACCTGCTGCTGTCAGACCTGCAGGTATCAGGCTGTGATATTCTCCTTTATAGTGGAAAGAAATTATGTTTTTGGAGTGGCACAAATAATTTGTGTGGCATCTTATTGAATGCAGAACAGCTGATTGTTCTGTAAATAGTTTGAAATGGTTATTTTAAAAAAGGGTAAAAGGTAAATGGATGCAAATAACTTTGTTGTTTGCAAAACTTGTGCATAGGATTTTAAAATTGACAATTTATATTTGCATTTAAAGTTATGAAATATGATTCATTAAACATGTTTGTGGTTGTTACAGTAAAAAATATAACTTTTTCCACTCTGATTTTATGTTTTTTGTCTGATTTTAGATCAATTGTGTTAATACAGTCTGTCAAAATGAAAACATAACTGTAAATTCAGACACGTGAGGTTTTGCTGAAAAGGAAGATACCAAACAAGGCAAAGTAAATAGTTTTTAAAGGTGAAATGTAAAGTTAATAGTTAAAATGGCCAATTATACCCTGGACCCCAGAGGGTTAAATGTTTTTTTAAAGTAACACAATAGTTACTTTTCAAGTAATTAATTACTTTTAGAATATTGTAACTCAGTTACTAACTCAGTTACTTTTTTGAAGAAGTAACTAGTAACTATAATTAATTACTTTTTCAAAGTAACTTGCCCAACACTGATAATAATACATACAGAGAAAAACACAACAATCATATGATCCACTATAAACAAGCACTTTGGCGACAGTAGGAAGGAAAAAAACCCTTTTTAGGAGGAAGAACCCTCCAGCAGAACCAGGCTCAGGGAGGGATGACCTTATGCATTTTCTTTTGTTTTCTGGTGTGTGGGAAGAAAGCTGATTCCCGGAACTTAGCTCTTCTTAAGCTCTTCTTTATTCCCTCCCCTTTTTCTTCTCGTGCAACTGGCTGAGGTTGTGGGGCGATTGAGTCATTGAGAAGTATTCTGTTCCAGATACTGGAGGACAAAATTATTACTTTTGTGAAGAGTGAGCTGAAGAAGATCCAGAAAGATCTGAGTCAGGATGATCTGGAATGCCTTAAGAGTCAATGCAAGGATGAGGATGTATTAGTGTGTGAGGATGAAGAACAGAATAAGAGCAACAGAGAAGCATTTGTGAAGATCACACTGGCCTTCCTGAAGAGAATGAAGCAAAAGAAGTTGGCAGAGCATTTGGAGAGCAGTGAGAATATTTCTATATATACAGTGCTAGATACATGAAACATAAATACATCAAAATATGTGAAAAGGATAAATTCTTGATTCATGAATTTTATCTATTGGTTCTTTTAGGGACCAATACTAGAAACTTCGAGTGGTATCACCATGAACTTAAATCTACCCTGAAGAAGAAGTTCCAGTGTGTGTTTGAGGGGATCGCTAAAGCAGGAAACCCAACCCTTCTGAATCAGATCTACACAGAGCTCTACATCACAGAGGGAAGGACTGCAGACATCAATGATGAACATGAGGTCAGACGGATTGAAACAGCATCCAGGAAACAAGACAGACCAGAAACAACAATCGGACAAGAAGACATCTTTAAAACACCACCTAAAAGAGATGAACCAATCAGAACAGTGCTGACAAAGGGAGTGGCTGGCATTGGGAAAACAGTCTTAACACAGAAATACACCCTGGACTGGGCTGAAGACAAAGCCAACCAAGACATCCAGTTCATATTTCCATTCACTTTCAGAGAGCTGAATGTGCTGGAAAAGGAAAAGTTCAGCTTGGTGGAACTTGTTCATCACTTCTTTACTGAAACCAAAGAAGCAGGAATCTGCAGCTTTGAAGACTTCCAGGTTGTGTTCATCTTTGATGGTCTGGATGAGTGTCGACTTCCTCTGGACTTCCACAAAACTACAATCCTAACTGACCCTAGAAAGTCGACCTCAGTTGATGTGCTGCTGATAAACCTCATCAGGGGGAAACTGCTTCCCTCTGCTCACCTCTGGATAACCACACGACCTGCAGCAGCCAATCAGATTCCTTCTGACTGTCTCGATATGGTGACAGAAATCAGAGGATTCACTGACCCACAGAAGGAGGAGTACTTCAGGAAGAGATTCAGAGATAAGAAGCAGGCCAGCAGGATCATCTCCCACATCAAGACATCACGAAGCCTCCACATCATGTGCCACATCCCAGTCTTCTGCTGGATCACTGCTACAGTTCTGGAAGACGTGCTGGAAACCAGAGAGGGAGGACAGCTGCCCAAGACCCTGACTGAGATGTACATCCACTTCCTGGTGGTTCAGGCCAAAGTGAAGAAGGTCAAGTATGATGAAGGTGCTGTAACAGATCCACACTGGAGTCCAGAGAGCAGGAAGATGATTGAGTCTCTGGGAAAACTGGCTTTTGATCAGCTGCAGAAAGGAAACCTGATCTTCTATGAATCAGACCTGACAGAGTGTGGCATCGATATCAGAGCAGCCTCAGTGTACTCAGGAGTGTTCACACAGATCTTTAAAGAAGAGGGAGGACTGTACCAGGACAAGGTGTTCTGCTTCATCCATCTGAGTGTTCAGGAGTTTCTGGCTGCTCTTCATGTGCATCTGACCTTCATCAACTCTGGACTCAATCTGCTGGAAGAACAACAAACAACCTTCAAGAACTCTGACACAAGAGAATTGTGTGGAAAACCAGAATCACAAAAAAAAGTTAAATCTGCAGAGAAACACTTCTACCAGAGTGCTGTGAACAAGGCCTTACAGAGTCCAAATGGACACCTGGACCTGTTCCTCCGCTTCCTCCTGGGTCTGTCACTGCAGACCAATCAGACACTCCTACGAGGCCTGCTGACACAGACAGGAAGTAGCTCACAGACCAATCAGGAAACAGTCCAGTACATCAAGGAGGAACTCAGTGAACAAAACCTGTCTGCAGAGAAAAGCATCAATCTGTTCCACTGTCTGAATGAACTGAATGATTGTTCTCTGATGGAGGAGATCCAACAATCCCTGAGATCAGGAAGTCTCTCCACAGATAAACTGTCTCCTGCTCAGTGGTCAGCTCTGGTCTTCATCTTACTGTCATCAGAAAAAGATCTGGATGTGTTTGACCTGAAGAAATACTCTGCTTCAGAGCAGGCTCTTCTGAGGCTGCTGCCAGTGGTCAAAGCATCCAACAAAGCTCTGTAAGTAAACATATGCTCATCCTTTTTTTCTTATAATGTTGATGTAAAGTATGGATTATAGCAGCAAAAACTTTTATATTTGTGGTTAAATGGTAACTGGACTGGTTCTATATAGTACTTTTCTATTCTGGGCACCTAAAGCTCTTTCCATAACCTCCTTCATTCACACAAAAACTTTTTTATGCCCTTTCTATGACAGTGCTTCTATCTAACATTAATGCATATTCATACTGGGTGCATCAGAGAGCAACCTGGGGTTAGTATTTTGACCAAGGAGTGAGAAAACGTTTCTCAAACCTAATATTCAAAAACAACTAGCAAAATTAAAAATACAATAATTATTAAAAATACAATAAAATTAATAAGAAAGGTGTCAGTTTCCTACAAAGTTAAAAGCCAGGGAATAATAATAGGTTTTCAATCTGGACTTAAAGACCAGCACTGGTGATGCAACATAAAAATGATAACTTCAGATAGAAAGTTGAAAAGAATAGAATGCCTTTTATTGTCACTATAAACATAAAAAATTAGATACAGAGCATGTCCTACTCATTGAAAACATATAGGAAAAGAAAGGGGGGTGAGGTACACAGGTTCTACAGGACTATATACATATGAACAGTATTTAGAAAAAAAAATATAAAATAGACAAATATACAAATCCAGGAAAATGAAAAACATAGTTTCAAAATAGGGAATTCTCTTCTTGTTTGCTAACAACAGGAACTTCAAATGAACAGAATCCGCTTTTGGGGATTGTTCCCAGTGTTAAAGAAATTGTACAAAAAATGTTCTTGGAGGAGCATTATCAGCCAGAGCACGATCTCTCCAGCATAACTTTGTGGTCAACAAAAAAAGTACCTGCAGGGTTTTTTTTTTTTTTTTTTTACAAAATAACAACATAGATCTTTCTGCCCCATTTTCCATGTGCCCCATTTTCTTTTTATTAAATGTAATTTAGTCAGTAATCTGGAAAAGAGCTGAAGCAGCTTGTTTCAAACAGAAGATGAATGAGGCGCTTCATCAAGGTTTAGTATGTGGTAAAAATATTCTAATTTAGGAAGCATGAGTGCCTGTGTCAGGGGTCTCGATCTATTATCACCAGAAGTACTAGCTCCTCACTTGTTCAGGTAGAGAGGTGTAACTGTGCTGTTACAAAGAAAATTACCAAGCAAATTATTAGCAAATCTTTATATATTTTTTTATGTTTGAACTTTAAGTTGTGTTTTATTTATGAATTGCACATGGGAATATTTTGTTTTCTTGTAGTTGGTTGAAAATAAGTCATTTCATTTGATCACAAATATAATTGCTTTTCAGACTGTCTGCCTGTAACCTCTCCGAGAGTAGCTGTCAAGCTCTGTCTTCAGTTCTCAGCTCGCAGTCCTCTAGTCTTGGAGAACTGGACCTGAGTAACAATGACCTGCAAGACTCAGGAGTAAAGCTTCTGTCTGCTGGATTGAAGAGTCCAAACTGTACACTGGAAACTCTCAGGTCAGAATTCAGCCATTTTCATTATTGTTTATTTCAAATCTGGATTATATTACTGCACAAAAGAAAAAACTTATGGAATTCTAAATTGACCTCTTAAATTTTGATGTATTGTTAGTCTCTCAACTGTTACTGTTTTATTCATTTATTATTTTTCACATATATTTGTTCTTAAATCAGTGAGCATGAACCTGCGTGTTTAACGTGTTCTTTATGCACTGCTCTTCTGAGAGATTTAGGATAACCTTAGAGTTTCATTTCATTGTTACAAACTGTTTGATATAAGATTTCAGTAAATGTACTTCAAACCTTTTATTTTTTGGGAATACCAAGTCTAAAAGAAGAAGAAAGGTCATACACAGGATGTTATCAGAGGCTGAAAAATATGAGAAATGGGGCTGAGAAATACACAAGAAACATGCACTATGATGTTACAGCAAAAGCCAAAAGGAAATATATAGAATGATGTCTCCAAATTATTCTTTTATCTTCTCCAGTGAGTCAGAAATATTTACTCAAGAAACACGTCCACCAACAAAGCTCCCAGTATGATTCCTGACTGTATTCTGAATGTTTTAGACAGTATATCTGCATAGGAGACATTTTTTCATGTCACCCCTTAAAATCCTGCTGAAATTGATTATTTGTTATTATAAGACAAAAAACAAACTAAAAACCAGCAATAAACAACTTAAACATAAACAATCACAAAGAAAGAACAATACAGTATCCACATCTGAACCAAAGAGTAAAACAGTGAAATGTGGATTATTAAATATTAGGTCTCTCTCCTCCAATTCCCTGTTAGTACATGACTTAATAATTGATCAACAAATCGATTTACTCTGCCTTACAGAAACCTGGTTGCAGCAGGATGATTATGTTAGTTTAAATGAATCAACACCCCCGAGTCATTCTAACTACCAGAAACCTCGAAGCACAGGCCGAGGGGGCGGTGTGGCAGCAAGTTTTCACACCAGCCTATTAATTAACGAAAGACCAAGACAGACTTTTAATTCATTTGAAAGCCTGATGCTTAGCCTTGTACACCCCAGCTGTAAAACTGTTTCTGTCTGATTTTCTGTCTGATTTCTCAGACTTTTTATCTGATTTAGTGCTCAGCTCAGATAAAATAATTATTGTGGGTGATTTTAACATCCATGTAGATGCTAAAAATGACAGCCTCAACATTGCATTTAATCTGTTATTAGACTCAATTGGCTTCTCTCAAAATGTAAAAGAACCCACCCACCACTTTAATCACACTCTAGATCTTGTTTTAACATATGGCATAGAAACTGAACATTTAACAGTGTTTGCTGAAAACCCTCTGCTGTCTGATCATTTCCTGATAACATTTACATTTACAATAATTGATTACACAGCAGTGGAGAGTAGACTTTATCACAGTAGATGTCTTTCTGAAAGTGCTGTAACTAAGTTTAAGAATATAATCCACCCATTGTTATCATGTTCAATGGCCTGTACCAACATAGAGCAGAGCAGCTATCTGAACGCTACTCCAACAGAGGTCGATTATCTTGTTAATAATTTTACCTCCTCACTACGCATTTACTCTGGATACTGTAGCTCCTGTGAAAACTAAGGCCTCAAATCAGAAGTACCTGACTCCGTGGTATAATTCTCAAACACGTAGCCTAAAGCAGATAACTCGTAAGCTGGAGAGGAAATGGCGTGTCACAAATTTAGAGGATCATCATTTAGCCTGGAGAAATAGTTTGCTGCTTTATAAGAAAGCCCTCCGCAAAGCCAGAACATCTTACTATTCGTCACTGATTGAAGAAAATAAGAACAACCCCAGGTTTCTCTTCAGCACTGTAGCCAGGCTGACAAAAGTCAGAGCTCTACTGAGCCAACAATCCCTTTAACGTTAACTAGTAATGACTTCATGAACTTCTTCACAAATAAAATTTTTATCATTAGAGAAAAATTACCAATAATCATCCCACAGATGTAATATTATCTACAGCTACTTTTAGTACCATTGATGTTAAGTTAGACTCTTTTTCTCCAATTGATCTTTCTGAGTTAACTTCAATAATTAATTCCTCCAAACCATCAACGTGTCTTTTAGACCCCATTCCTACAGAACTTCTCAAAGAAGTCCTGCCATTAATCAATTCTTCGATCTTAAATATGATCAACCTATCTCTAATAATCGGCTATGTACCACAGGCCTTCAAGGTGGCTGTAGTTAAACCTTTACTCAAAAAGCCATCTCTAGACCCAGCTGTCTTAGCTAATTATAGGCCAATCTCCAACTGCAGGAATGTCTTAAAGACATAAAGACCTGGATGGCCGCTAACTTTCTGCTCCTTAATTCAGATCAAACTGAGGTTATTGTACTCGGCCCTGAAAATCTTAGAAATATGGTATCTAACCAGATTCTTACTCTGGATGGCATTACCTTGGCCTCCAGTAAAGCTGTGAGGAACCTTGGAGTCATTTTTGACCAGGACATGTCCTTCAATGCACATATTAAATAAATATGTAAGACTGCTTTCTTCCATTTGCGCAACATCTCTAAAGTTAGAAATATCCTGTCTCAGAGTGACGCTGAAAAACTAGTTCATGCATTTATTACTTCCAGGCTGGACTACTGTAATTCTTTATTATCAGGATGTCCTAAAAACTCGCTGAAAAGCCTTCAGCTAATCCAAAATGCTGCAGCAAGAGTACTGACAGGGACTAGAAAGAGAGAGCATATTTCTCCTGTTTTGGCTTCCCTTCATTGGCTTCCTGTTAAATCCAGAATTCAATTCAAAATCCTGCTCCTCACATACAAGGTCTTAAATAATCAGGCCCCATCTTATCTTAATGACCTTGTAGTACTATATCACCCTATTAGAGCACTTTGCTCTAATAGGGTGATATAGTACTACAAGAGTGAGTATTATTTGTTCCAAATGAAGCTGAAGTGAATCAAACAGAGGGGTGGCACTGTATTTGAAAAAAAAACCCCCAAAAAACTAGAGAAGCAAAAATCAGAAACACAAATAAAACAGTCCTTTCATGCAGTGTTGACAGATGAATTATTGTTTTGCATTTGTACAGTCTTTCTGGCTGTCTCATCACAGAGGAAGGCTGTACTTCTCTGGCCTCAGCTCTGAGCTCCAACCCCTCCCATCTGAGAGAGCTGGACCTGAGCTACAATCATCCAGGAAAGTCCGGAATGAAGCTGCTGTCGGCTGGACTGAAGGATCAACGCTGGAGTCTGGACACTCTCAGGTATTGAGAGAATGTGTAATAAAAGAGGAAGCAGAGCTGGAAACATTTTCTTTAATTTCTGTTTGTTTTTTCATTCAGACATTACATAAAGAATTACACAGGAACATTTTTGATTTGCTAGGAACATAAACTGTACTTTAAATATATCTAAATATTTATATAACATATAATTTTATAAAATACAATGGTGGAATGCAAGGCAGTTGGGAAATCCACATTCCATTTTTAAGGACTGGATCAGGTGACCATGAATCAGCAATAGGTATAGGCCAATGGGGGCTTACCCTTCCACTTTCAATGATATACTGAGCATTTCTTCTTGATCACCCCCATTTATATAGCGCTTTTCTAAGCACCCAAAGTGCTTTACAATTCCACTATTCATTCACATTCACACACTGGTGGAGGTAAGCTACAGTTGTAGCCACAGCTGTTCTGGGGCAGACTGACAGAAGCGAGGCTGCCATATTGCGCCATCAGCTCCTCTGGCCATCACCAGTAGGCGGCAGGTGAAGTGTCTTGCCCAAGGACACAACGACCAAGACTGTCCAAGCCGGGGCTCGAACCGGCAACCTTCCGGTTACAAGACGAACTGCCAACTCTTGAGCCTCGATCGAGCCACATTGACAGTTTTTAAATGTATGAACACAAACCATCAAAGTCTAAGGAGCTTGGAACGAAAAGCGTCTGGACTTCTTTGAGTTGCTTGAAGACGATTCACCTCTCATCCAAGACGCTTCTTTAGTTCCAGGGTAAAATGGTGGTGAGTCCCAGATTTAAGCTCTATGGGAGTAATCCACCGAGAGGGACAATGGACCCCCTAATGATCTTCTACCAAATCACATGAGCCAAGGTGTGAAAGTGGGTGTGGGTCACAATCAGCCAAGGTTTCGGATGAGCTCATTGTGAAACCTGGCCCCACCTGACATGTGATTTCCTGAGGTCAGATGGCCCAGGATGTGAGTGGGCATTAAGGCGTCTGGGAAGGGATCTCAAAACTGGATTATACATGGCAGACAGTTGGTGTCCTAAACCACCACCTCTGTTCAAAGATGGTCGCTTACGGTGGACATAAATGGCTTCTTTTACTCCTCTTTCCACCATTGATATTTTTTACTATTACCACAAAGGAAATCACAGCGAAAAGATTATGCAGCAAGCATTTTGCCAAAATTTAATTGCAAAAACTCAAAATCACACGTAATAGTTTCTATGGCTCCCATATGCTTGTATGCATGGCTGACAAAGTTGGGCAAGTGTGTGGGCCAGTCAGTGGTATCAATTCCTTTAACCTCCAGGAACTGCATGCCTGCTATTCCCTCATGAGGTTAGCCTTTGTCATGTAACTGGAAGAACCCTAGACCCATTGCACCAGTGTTGGGTCTAACAATGAATCCAAGGATTCGATCCTGATACCTAACGGAAGTCTGGCTGCTTTTCCCAGCCTTTACAGGTCTGTGGACCCCTCCATGAATATGCTTTCCAGGACCACTACTGTTCCACGATGTTTAAAGATTTTACAGATAGCATGACATTCTTTAGGGCTTTTCCAGATCCCTTCAAATTTTTTCAGGGTCAACCTCCCATCTGTGAAAAGCACAGGACACTAGTGGTGGACCTGGCAATTCTGGGATTCTGAATCCCAGAATAGCCAGGAAAGTTCCATAGTGAACACCAAGCCCACTAGAGGATGTAAGGCCCTCAGGCCACCCTCAAAGTCTGTTTCTGATTGTCTGGCCAAAGACAACAGTAGCCTGCTGAATGTAATTTGCAAGGCTGCGGAAGTGCTCATCATGTTCTTTCTTGCACAAAGAAGGAGATACAGGTTCTGCTGATGGGTTAAGTCCTTCTGCTGCTCTTTCCAGCTCTCATAGAGTAACTGCCCATTCCCTAGAATTGTCTTCATAATCTTGAGATCATGTTTGGAGACACTGCAAACCTTCCGGCAATGGCACTTATTAATATGTGATTTGTAAGGTTTAGGTATCCCCTCGTGCTTCCAGTAGTGACGTGGACCCCAGCCAAATGCAGCAGTTTGATGAATTGAAGTGTATTTGTGAAAATGTTGGACTGTTCCTTTGTCAGTGACTAACAGTCTGTGTATGAGAGCCATGTCCATGTGTGCATGCTGAAAGAGACTGTGCTGGTCTGACCCCCCTCCTCCTTTCAGGTTGGAGCCTGCTGGAGTCCAATGGCTGACACCAGGTCTGAGGAAGTGTAAGTGTGTTTTTAATGTGATTCAAGAAAACAAAGCAGCACACATTCAACCATCTTCAAAATGTCACATCATTCATTCACATCTATGATGTCAGGAGTCATCATCAAAGTGTCAATCAATGAACAGATGATGGATCAATAACTGCAGCTGGATTGTGTTTGTTCTCTCCATCAGATTCCTGTCAACTCACAATCGACACAAACACAGTACACACAAACCTCCAACTGTCTGACAACAACAGGAAGGTGACACATGTGAATGAGGTTCAGTCATATCCTGATCATCCAGACAGATTTGGTTGTTTTGATGCTCAGCTGCTGTGTAGAAATGGTCTGACTGGTCGCTGTTACTGGGAGGTTGAGTGGAGAGGAAGGGTTGATATTTCAGTGAGTTACAGAAGAATCAAAAGGAAAGGAAACAGTTATGACTGTATGTTTGGACACAACGATCAGTCATGGAGTCTTTACTGCTCTCATGATGGTCCTGAATCTGTTTGTCACAATAAGAGATCAACACCAATCTCCTCCTCCTCCTCCTCCTCTGTCTGTAACAGAGTAGCAGTGTATGTGGACTGTCCTGCTGGCACTCTGTCCTTCTACAGAGTCTCCTCTGACACTCTGATCCACCTCCACACCTTCAACACCACATTCACTGAAACTCTTTATCCTGGATTAAAATTAGGTTTTGGCTCCTCAGTGTCCCTGTGCTGAGTGGAGTGTAAAGAGTGTCTCCTGTTAGAGAAACACTCTGACTGTTGAACAGATAGTTCAGTCTGTACATGTCTGTCTCTTTCACTCAGAAACACGTTTTCAGATTCATGAATTAAATCAGTTGATGTTTGAAACTGTTCTAAATGATTCCTTGTAAACTTCTTCCTCTTCAGTCCTATAAAGATGGAAGCTCCCATTATTCCAGGATCCACATGTTGTTTTTCTGTCTTTTTCCACTCAAAGCTTCACAGTGAATATCAGTAAGGCAAGGCAAGTTTATTTATATAGCACAATTCAACAACAAGGTGATTCAAAGTGCTTTACAGAGACATTAAAAACAAAAACAAATAAAAAGCATGATTTAAATTTGATTAAAACAAGCAAACAAACAAACAAACAAACAAAACAGTATATAAAATCAAATATCAAAACAGTAGATAAAATCAGTAGTTAAAAAGTAGGTTTTGAAATTTAAACTTAAGTGTGGATTTGGTGTTTTATTCAAATGCAGCTGAGAATAGGTGAGTCTTCAACCTGGATTTAAATAAACTGAGTGTTTCAGCTGATCTGAGGCTTTCTGGGAGTTTGTTCCAGATATATGGAGCATAAAAGCTGAATGCAGCTTCTCCGTGTCTGGTTCTGACTCTGGGGACTGATAACAGACCGGATCCAGATGACCTGAGGGATCTGGAAGGTTCATACTGGGTCAGGAGGTCACTGATGTATTTTGGTCCTAAACCGCGCTGAGGATAAGGTAACTATAAAAATGTTGCTGTTTCTGTTAAGAACACTTTAGTCCTAATGATCTATAAGTGTCCAGAAGCTCTCGCAGGTAAGCTCATACAGAAAAAAGGGAAAAAATCAGCATAAAAATCAATAAAAGAAGCAAAGCATATAAAGAGCAAAGAGAGGAAGCGTCCACACTCACAAAAGGGGGAGGAGAAAACGTATGTTGTGTTTGTCTGAAGCTCGGTTCACAACCAGCTCCTCTGCATTTTCAACATTTTCAACAAGTCTGAGCTCATTAAAATGAATCCAAATGTTGGTTTTCTCTTTCTTAATGTGATGTTTCCAAACTCTCCACATACTTTTACTGTTTTACTCATTGTTGGAAGCTCATCATTTGAAAATGTTTCATATATATAGATATATATATAAGCTGAAAATATTGGCTCAATAGTTTTGAATGCAGTTCTAAGCAGAATATGATTGTATTGAGGGATCATAATGCATGTGGTTTCAAACTTTTAGAAGCTGTTTCATTGGTTTATGCAGCTCTAATTTGACCAAATGCTGCATCAAAAAAGAGGAAGTTATGTCACATGTGTGTATGTCCACAAAGCAGAATGAGCTCTATTGCTGACAATAAGTGATGTACAACCAAATTGAGCATTTCTGAGGCCCAAAATAAATTGAGTAGTAGTTCACTGACTGAACAATGGACTGTGAGCTCAGTTTCTTCATCATCAGCATGTATTATATATGTATATGTATTATATTAGTATAATATATATATTAGGTGCCACTGTTGCTAGTTTAAGTCATTGTGCAAATGTGCTGTTTATAAGGTTGGAAATCTGCAGTCAGCTGAGACTGAAGAAGTCACTTGGAACAGTGACCAAACATTTCTCCCACTAAAAACGTCCAGATGAACAGAATCAACCTTTTGGGATTGGCCAGCAATACAGCCCTCATTGTTTTACAGGTTAATAGGTTTCCAGGGATGAATTGATGACCATAAATAGATGCAAAATCCAATAAAAATACCAGCTGGAGTTCAGGTGCATTTGAAGAATTCAAAGAAACATAACGATGGCAAAGGGCGATGGATTCTTCCAAAAGAACTGACTGAAAACATGGTCGATAGCCTCATTAGAGGAATAATTTGGACATTTGTGAGGAACTCTAACCAAGAAAGCAAACCAAAACAAGAAAGCAATGTCACACAGATCCTTCCAACAGACAATTTCCATGACTGGAAGTGTTCAATGTAAAAATTGTACATTGTATTATTGCATAATCTCACCACAGGAGGTCCGGTATTGTCACCATTGATTGCTGATCAGCTTTTCTCTGGGCTGATGATCTGATTTATACTGTGAATAACAGGGACTTACTGAACTCTGTGAAAGGGACACAGTGAAGATTACAGAGTTTAGCAGACTTAAACATCTGACTGACTTCACACTGACAGAAGGCTGAACCAGGATGAACCAGTGAGGCACATAACACAGTTACTGGAAATACTGTCTGACTGCAGGGGTGGATCAGCTCCATGTGAACCAACCTCTGATGGTGATACAGAACTTGCTGACCCAGAGAAACATCAGGACATGATAGGCAGCTGCACTCATCTAACAACATGTACCAGACCTGATCTATATGAGATGATCTAGCACAGTACCTGCCTGAAGCAAAAGTACAACACTTGATAACAGCTGAGCATGTGCTGAGTGTAGTGTTACATGACAAGGGCAGAAACACTGACACTGGTAGCACACAGTGATGCTGACTGGGGCACAGAGCTGAATGATGGAGCACATGAGGACACTGTTTCAGTCTGACTGACAGAGAAACAGCCACCTGTAGCTGTGTCTACATGTGAGGCAGAGGCAGTGGCGGGCTACCCTTTTTGGTGCCCTGGGCAAACAGCCCCTTTACTAAATATTTCACACGTCAAATATTTAGTAAACAATTACGCAAATACAAGTAAACTGCAATAAATTACAAGTAGTAATAAAATAAACTACTAACTCTGTTACGCTACGTCCACACCTACATGGGTATTTTTGAAAATCCAGCTGTTTCTATGCGTTTGGACCTTTTGTCCACACGTAAACGGCGTTTAGAATCACCGAAAACTGAGATTTTTTAAAACTCCTTTTTTTGCGTTTACGTGTGGACAAGGAATGCAAAGTATGTGCCTTTTTTCACTTCATGCTGTGCGCCACGTTATTGTTTACATGAGATGAATTGCAGAATGGAAGATTAACAGTATTTTGTCTCTATCTTCAGGTTTTACACACTTACATACACACACGCAGTTACTGTCCCTCCATTTAGAAAGGCAGAGGCGTCACGGTGTAATTATTTTACGTGCAGTTGTTTTTTTCCTGTGTAATAATATTCAACATTGCTGTCAATACATTTTTCTAAAAATGCCTCTCTGTGCATAATGGGTTTAAAAACATAAACAACTGTAGAATACTGTTTGTCCGTGATTTGAAGAGCCCAGCGCTGCTCCCGATGAAGGGAAAAGCAATTATGTAGGGGAGACCTACCTCCGCACTTGTGCAGGTGAAGTAAAGTGCAGAAATGCTTCACCATATTTTCTAGTGTTTGGCTTAGAATGAAGTTGGTTTGGAAACATATTCAGCGATGCTTCATCTCCCTCTCCGTGAATCGCTACCTTATCGTGGTGGAGGGGTTTGTGTGTCACAGGGATCCCAGGGGCTATGTTGTCTGGGGGCTTTTGCCCCCTGGTAGGGTCTCCCATGGCAAATTGGTCCTGGGTGAGGGACCAGACAAAGAGCGATTCAGAAGACCCGTATGAAAAGAACATCGAGGGAACAGTTTACCCTGCCCAGGATAGTTACCGGGGCCCCGCCCTGGAGCCAGGCCCGGGAGGGTGCCCGAGGGCGGCGCCTGGTGGCCGGGCCTTAGTCCATGGGGCCCAGCCGGGCACAGCCCGAAGAGGAGACATGGGCCCATCCTCCCGCAGGCCCACCACCCGCAGGGAGGCGCCATAGGGGTCGGGTGCATTGTGTGTCGGGCGGCGGCCAGGAGCGGAGGCCCTGGCGGACCGATCCCCGCTGCCAAGACTGGCAATAGGGACATGGAATGTCACCTCTGGTGGGGAAGGAGCCTGAGTTAGTGCGTGAGGTTGAGAAGTACCGCTAGATATAGTCGGGCTCACCTCTACGCATGGCTTGGGCTCTGGAACTAGTTTCCTGGAGAGGGGCTGGACTCTGTCTCAGTCTGGAGTTGCCCCTGGTGAGAGGCGGCGGGCTGGGGTGGGTATTCTATCCCCGGCTTGCTGCCGGGTACGCTGGGGTTTTTCCCGGTGGATGAGAGGGTTTGTTCCCTGCGCCTCAGGGTCGGGAACGGGTCCTGACTGTCATCTGCGCTTATGCGCCGAGTGGCAGTTCAGAGTACCCAGCCTTCTTAGAGTCCCTGGGGGTGCTGGAAGGTGCCCCACCTGGAGACTCTGTTGTCCTGCTGGGAGACTTCAATGCTCACGTGGGTAACGACAGCGAGACCTGAGGGGCGTGATTGGGAGGAACGGCCTCCCTGATCTGAACCCGAGTGGTGTTTTGTTATTGGACTTCTGTGCAAATCACAGTTTGGCCATAACGAACACCTTGTTCGAACATAAGAGTGTCCATAAGTGCACGTGGCACCAGGATGCTCTAGGCCGCAGGTCGATGATCGATTTTGTAATCGTATCACCAGACCTGCGACCATATGTTCTGGACACTGGGTAAAGAGAGGGGCTGAGCTGTCAACTGATCACCACCTGGTGGTGAGTTGGATCAGGTGGCGGGGAGGACGCTGGACAGACCCGGTGCACCTAAACGCGTGGTGAGGGTGTGCTGGGAACGTCTAGCAGAGGCCCCAGTCCGCGAGATCTTCAACGCACACCTCCGGCAGAGCTTCAACAACATTCCGAGGGAGACTGGGGACATTGAGTCCGAATGGACCATGTTCAGCGTCTCCATTGCCGGGTTGCTGCATTGAGCTGCGGCCGCAAGGTGGTTGGTGCCTGCCGTGGTGGTAATCCCCAACCAAATGGTGGACACCAGAGGTGAAGGGAGCCACCAGGCTGAAGAAGGAGTCCCATCGGGCTTGGTTAGCCTGTGGGACTCCAGAGGCAGCTGACAGGTATCGACAGGCCAAGCGGAATGCGGCTCGGGCAGTGGCTGAAGCAAAAACTCGGGTGTGGGAGGAGTTCGGAGAGGCCATGGAAAAGACTTTCGGACTGCCTCAAGAGATTCTGGCAAACCGTCAGGCGTCTCAGGAGGGGAAAGCGGTGCTCTACCTGCACTGTGTATAGTGCTGGCGGTGCGCTGCTGACGCCGACTGAGAAAATTGTCAGACGGTGGAAGGAATACTGAGGACCTCCTTAATCCCACTGACACGCCTTCCGAGGAGGAAGCAGAGTCTGGGGATGAGGGAATGACCCGCCAATTTCTGGGGTCGAGGTCACTGAGGCAGTTAAACAACTCCTCGGTGGCAGAGCCCCTGGTGTTGATGAGGTCCGCCCGAGTTCCTGAAGGCTCTGGACGTTGTAGGGCTGTCCTGGTTGACACGCCTCTACAATGTTGCGTGGAGATCAGGGGCAGTACCCTGGACTGGCAGACCGGGTGGTGGTCCCCATCTTTAAGAAGGGAGACCGGAGGGTGTGTTCCAACTACAGGGGATCACACTCCTCAGCCTCCTGGGAAAGTCTATGCCAGGGTGCTGGAAAGGAGAGTTCGTCCGTTAGTCGAACCTCGGATACAGGAGGAACAATGCGGTTTTCGTCCCTGGTCACGGAACACTGGACCAGCTCTTTATCCTCTCAAGGATACTTGAGGGTGCATGGGAGTTTGCCCAACCAGTCTACATGTGTTTTGTGGACTTGGAGAAGGCATTCGACCGTGTCCCTCGGGTGTCCTGTGGGAGGTGTTGCGGGGAGTATGGGGTGTCTGGCCCATTGCTACGGGCCATTCGATCCCTATACAACCGTTGTAAGAGTTTGGTTCGCATTGCCGGCAATAAGTCGGACTCGTTTCCGTGGGTGATGGGCTCCGCCAGGGCTGCCCTTTATCACCGATTCTGTTCATAATTTTATGGACAGGATTTCTAGGCGCAGCCAAGTGGCGGAGGGCTTTCACTTCGGTGGCCTCAGAATCTCATCTCTGCTTTTTGCGGATGATGTGGTTCTGTTGGCTTCATCGGGTGAAGGCCTCCAGCTCGCACTGGAACGGTTCGCAGCCGAGTGTGAAGCAGCGGGAATGAGGATCAGCACCTCCAAATCTGAGGCCATGGTTCTCAGCCGGAAAAGGGTGGAGTGCCCACTCCGGTCGGGGATGAGTTCCTGCCCCAAGTGGAGGAGTTTAAGTATCTCGGGGTCTTGTTCGCGAGTGATGGGAGAAGGGAGCCGGAGATCGACAGACGGATTGGTGCTGCGGCTGCAGTGATGCGGACGCTGCACCGGTCCGTCGTGGTGAAGAGGGAGCTGAGTGTAAAAGCGAAGCTCTCAATTTACCGGTCGATCTACGTCCCGACCCTCACCTATGGCCACGAGCTGTGGGTAGTGACCGAAAGAACGAGATCGCGGATACAAGCGGCAGAAATGAGCTTCCTCCGAAGGGTGGCTGGCCTCCCCCTAGAGATAGGGGTGAGAAGTTCGGCCATCCGGGAGGGGCTCAGAGTAGAGCCGCTGCTCCTCCACATCGAAAGGAGCCAGTTGAGGTGGTTCGGCATCTGACAAGGATGCCCCTGGGCGCCTCCTGGGTGAGGTGTTCGGGCATGTCCCACCGGGAGGAGGCCCCGGGGCAGACCCAGGACGTGCTGGAGAGATTATATCTCTCGGCTGGCCTGGGAACGCCTTGGTGTTCCCCCGGATGAGCTGGAGGAGGTGGCTGGGGAGAGGGAGGTCTGGGCTTCTCTGCTTGGGCTGCTGCCCCCGCGACCCGACCTCGGATAAAGCGGATGAGGATGGATGGATGGATGGATGGATGGATGGATGCTTCATCTCCTGCTTTGCGTTTGTGTGGGCGCCCCGTGCTAGCAGTGTCCAAGCGTTCCTCCCCACCCCCCCCGGCAATGGCTCTGCGGGCCCCACACTTTGGGAAGCTCTGATTTAGATCAACCTTACTTGTTTAATTAAACATGTGCCATGCTGTGTTTTCCCTCTGCTGGTGACTTCTTGAATGTTTTTATTAATACAAATAAAAAACATATATAATAAGGTAAAGCAGATTGTGAGATTGCTTGTGCTATGAGGTCCCTGCCTCCATGTGATTACGTTATTAACCAGTGGACAGGTACATTTATATATAACATACTATAACCTATATAAATATAACTATATGTATAGTGTATTATGTAGGTTTTAGAATTGTAGAATTGCTGATGCCCTGGTTTTGATTTTTTTTCCCGTGGTTCACCAGCTCTCACACAACATCACCACCAATGATCCACGTCCTTATAAACCTCTGAATCAGGTCTTGAAGCAGTGACGTACTGAGTGAAGACCTCACTGATCACATGACTCTGGTCACCTGGACTCAGTGTTTCTGAAGCAGTGTGCTGGGTTTTTAAAAATACGTGGCTGCTGCCTGATGTTGGGCCCACAGAGGAAGACGACTCACTCACTCTTCTTCACTTCCTCCTTAAACATGTGGAAGGAGAGCAAAGTGCTGCCAGACTCTTATTTCTGACAGGAACAGAAGAAACCACAGCAAACTGTTCCAGTTATTCATCTTAAACAGATTCTATTTATTTATGATGGTGTCTTCAGTCTGAGGGTTTGAAGTTTCCATGTCTGTGTGATGTGTGGTGTGAAGGCTGCTGGTTAAAATGTGATTCACTGTTTAAAGCACTGAGTGCTCAAAGAGAGATGCTACATGAGTCCCAGTACAGACGACAAACATGATGGAAACTTTGATATCCAGCCTCTCTGTGATTGTTGAAGGCTGTCAGGTTATACTGGGTGCAGAGCAGGTGATCTACTAATCAGAGGCTTGGTAGTTTGATTACTGGCTGCTCTAGTCTGTGTGCCAAAGTGTCCTTGAGCAAGCTACTGAACACCAAGTTCATCAGTGTGTGTTTGATAGCAAACACAAAATAATGAGACGTGTTGTATGAAGGGTTTTGAGTTTGCACTGAACAGCTTCCTTGTATTAAGTGGTGATGCGGCCATATTGGAGCTCATCTGTGCTTTACTTTGTCTAATGTGACACATTTATTGTGAAACAGCTGGAAACAGTTGCACAGTTAAAGCTGCAGGTTCTTCTGACTGAAGCAGCAGAAGAATGATCGTCTTTAACCGTTTCCCTGCGTGTAATTATAGCACCTGTTCAGGTAAAGCATGGAAACCTGCATGAAGCAGAGCTGCTGTGTGGACGACCAGACACCTCTTACAGACAGGAGGACTGTAAGAAACTAATAAACCTGCTTCATTTCTGGACTGAGAACATAAAAGAGTTCAAATGAGCTGTGCTGCTGAAAAAAACAACAGCCCATTTCTTAACAAAAACATTTCTGCCCTGAACTGGAAGAAAAAACCCTGAGTAGAAGCTCACATCAAGACAATACCTCCTCAGTTCACAGTAGCATCACCCTGCTAACATGCTAACAGCAAGTTTGAGTTACTCACCCCTTCCCTTCCTGTGCTGAATCATAGCATGAACGAATCACTGGCTGTGTCCGAATTCAGGGGAAGGATGCTTAAAATGCCATATTTGGAGGCAATGACGTCACAGCGACGCGACGAG
This sequence comes from Oreochromis aureus, assembly GCF_013358895.1. Lineage (NCBI taxonomy): Eukaryota > Metazoa > Chordata > Actinopteri > Cichliformes > Cichlidae > Oreochromis > Oreochromis aureus. The sequence goes on along the minus strand of NC_052944.1, from coordinate 102,597,009 downwards.
GACTGTCCGAATTCAAAGAGCACTCAAAATGTGGCGACAAATGTGTCCTACTTTTCCGCGAATTTGAGGGTTAGTCGTGTCCGAATTCAGGGGAAGGATGCGCCAGTGCCATATTTGGAGGCAATGACGTCACGGCGACCCGACGATGGCTGTCCGAATTCAAAGAGCACTCAAAATGTGGCGACAAATGCGTCCTACTTTGCCCTGAATTCTAAGGATGGTCCGATGTATCCTTCATGTCCTACTATATCCCAGGATTCATTGCAGGTCATAGAGGAGATTTGTTTCTGATAACGATGGTGGTCGAAGCAGGAGAGGAAAACACTTTCAAATGTAAGTATATGAAAATCTGCTTGTACAAAAGTTAAATTGTCATATCAGTCGTTTTGTTAAGCTTTGGGCATCTGCATAGACATGTTTCTTTTCTTTAAAATAACCGTAAACCAGCTTGTATCGGGGGTCGCGCGATTTTTCATGTATTGCCGCTTACATACAGCTAATTTTGATTTTTTCGAATTGGTGATATGTTGTGGGGAACAAAGACCAAACGGATTAATTTATTAAAACGAGGAGAAAACGATCACCTCTTCACTGGGGTGAAGAATTGGGCCGCTACGGCGTGGATGTACAAGAATAAATCAATTTACGCATCATATTCATATGAGTACGGTCCTATTAGCCCTCATGCTCTACAGCAGCGGTCCCCAACCTTTTTTGCGCCACAGACCGGTTTATGTCAGACACGGAGCGGCCTTTAAGGTATCGCAGATAAATACAACCACATAAAATGATCCGACCAAGACAAAAACTGTGGTATTTTGTAAATATAATAATAAACGTGAATGTACTGTGTAATTGTGTAACTTTATTAGCAGTGTCCTCCTGAAAATGCGCCAATATTGAGAGTAACATCCTCCTCTCTGCCGCTTAATGCTCTCTGGTTGCTATGGTAACTATTTCTTTCAAAATAAGACAAACAACTACAACAAGGGAAAGACTCAGGGAAACCGAGTTAACGATAAAACCTCTGAAAACTATAAATTTCACACCGGAGCCTTAACTCTGTGGCCCGGTACCAAACGACTCACGGACCGCTGCTGTACAGAACCTGTGATGTCCAGACGGTGTTCCTCTGGTGTTCTGCTGTGAAAACCTTTGTGCTTAGGGATTAACATAGTTGCCATGGTGTCCTTTCTTCTCTTATTTATTGTGTGTGATCAGGACAATACTGGAGAAGATGGGCCTGCAGGGAAAGTCACCCCCTTGCAGGCCAGAAGACATGAGATAACTTTAAAGAATACAAAGTACGTATGTGTGTTATCAAGAAGATAATTCTCAAGAACACAAGTTAATAAATGTGCAATTACTAAGAGTTGTTGTGGTGTTTTTATTTGCCTGCTGTCATTTTTGATTTCCTCTGCCTTTAGGATTGCAAGTATCCAGGCTCAGGAGAGGGGGTCAGTGGGAAGCCCACTGCTGCTACTTGGCCCTGGTTTGCCCTCATGGATGAGGTGATAGGACAGATGCCTTCCATTAAGCCTCCTGTCCTAATTTCCTCTCTCCCTGAGGACACTCCAGGGCCAAGCGCAGCAGTGGGTGACCAAAACGACAGCGATGACGAAGCGGCTCAGCCACCTACGACAGGGAGAAAGAGGAAACGAGACGGGGATGATGAGCTGCTAGACCTCATCAGAGAGGACATGAGGCAGCAAAGAGAGGCTGAGGAGAGGAGAGCAGGGAGAGGACGGACAGACTGTTTTCACTTCTAGAAAGATTAGTTCCCAAATGAGTTATGTATTGAGAAATTTATTTATTTGAATATATTTGTTACATTGTTATATGTGTTGCATTAGTTTAAAGGTTTTATGTTATTAATAAATTGATTCAAACAAACAGTAATTGTCACTGAACTCAATTTGATGTACAGGCATTTGTAACACGTATGAACACAACGCTAACTTTGAACAATATTACTTGGATATTTATTTGATAGCAATAAAGTAAATAACAATAACAATTAAACAAGAATATTTCAAATACACAGTATGTAAAGATGGAAAACAATATTTTCAGTTGTTCACACAGGATTAACCTGAGTGACCTGTTCCTGGACCGTTTTTTAACAACTGTAATAGATTACAGGAAGTCTCTGGCAGTGTTGCTGAATCTGCCCGAGCAAGATCAGACGTGGATGGGCTGCTGCAACTGAGACCTGCGGTTTGTCTCTTCTGGTCGGCGAGTGGAGAATCACACAGGATGGTCTGCAAAGAGAGCTTTAGGATGCTTCCTCCCACTGTCCACTGCATCGTCCATCCACAGGGTTTGCAGGGCTCACTCATGGCTGCCACACCACTAAGATGTTTACAGAAATATGCAAGCAGGAGATGGTGGATGCTATATTATTAGTATAATACTTGTAACTCTGTAGCAGACAACAGTTTGATAAAGTGCTATGTAAAAAAACAAACAAACAAAAGATTAGATTCTATACGTTTCAAAGATATTTAGTTTATATATTTTATATGATACAGTACATGTGTGAGAATGACCGATGTTGTGGCAAAAAATGATCGTCTGCCAAAACCTGATTTCCGGTTTTTGCCCTAAACTGATTGCTGGTATTTAACCTGCTATGAATAACTTGTTGGTCTATAATACGTGAAACATGTCAAATGTGTCCCTCATTAGTGATATCAAGTCACCTGCCACCAGCAACATTCCAGTAACAAGGTAGAAGCTGCAATCAGTTTTTGGCAGTGACTTTTATATATCCTTTATTTATCCAGTTAAAAAAAAATAATGTTATTGACATTAGAAATTTATTTTTTAAGAGTAATCTGGCCAAGAGGACAGCAGACAGCGCAACAAATATATCAATTGTACCTACATTATAAAGTTATAAAGATACTTGAACAACAGGTAATTATTGTATATATAAAACCCCTTAGTAAACCATGTTCACCGAAGTCTATTTACCAACATACATAAAGATATTTCACATATTACACTCGGAAACATTGGAAATCAGTTTTGGCAGGCGAACACTTTTTTGGCACAACGCCGGCGATATTTCAATTATCCGTGTAATTAGCTAAGTAATTCCTAAATGCGTGTAGATTAAAGGAAATGATTTTACCTGGACATGTTTGTCTCTGATGAGCCTAAGGTACAAAACGTGCGGGCGGCGACGATAAGGTTTTTCTAGCTCCTCCAGAAATAAAATTGTCCAAACAACAGAGCGACATTTCTGGGTCCATTTTAAAGTTTTCGCGCTGTGGCGCTAGCGTCCGGAAAAACACGCAAGTAAGGGCGGAGTTGAAGGCTAGGAGGCTGTCCACAGCCCATCTGTTATGTTGGATACTCATTGTTTGTTCAATAAAGTTTCTATGGAGAAAAAAAGGGGGCTGTCCACAGCCGCTCACTTCCTGACTACCCGTCCGTCTAAGGACACTACCTTGTGACGTAGGTAGGTAGTGTCCTTATGAGCATCCTTCCCCTGAATTCGGACACAGCCACTTATTCACTCACTCACCCCCTCCCTCCTGGCTCACAGCTTCTTCTTCTTCTTCTTGGTTGGCAACCAATGTTAAGGAGCATTACCGCACCCTGGCTCACAGCTCAGTGGACATTTAGATGAGAAAATAGATATTTGACACATTTGAGGAAAATACTAATGAAATAAAAGAAAAAGAAATAAATGTTCCCTTTAGAAATCTTTTTTTTTTTTGCTCTATAAAAATAGTTTGAGTGAAAATGTTAATTTTTTGCACTCTCTGGTCAACTGACTCAGTGACTCAAATGACTCAAAAAACCTGATTCCCTTTGGTGAGTGACTCCTTCAAACTCGATTCAGTAAAAAGAATCGAATTTACCATCACTAACTGGTAACATCAGCTGGTACCTGACAGGGCAGCAGGACAGACTCCACCCACTCATACACCTCCACTGCTCAGGCATGCTGGGAACCCGAGGACAGAAATATGAAACAGGTGAGTGCTGTGAGGGTTTCCTGACATGTTGCCCGTCATAGGTCTATAGTAGGTTCCTAATAAAGCTCTCATTAAATAAAAGTCTAGGCAACAAAAAACAAAAGCAGCAGGACACAGGAAACACCAGAGCCCAAGAAAGAAGCCCAAACACAGTTCAATTAAAAAAATTATGATTACCTCCTCATCTCATTTACATACCAGAGAAACTGTTGTATATTCAAATCACTTTTATTGTCACATCACATTACTGGTACACTGGTACAGCACATGTGAGTGAGACTCTTGTGTGCAAGCTGATCTGACACAAAGGCTGCATGTGTACAAGCTGTTCTTCTTCTGTGGTGGTAAACAGCAGGCTGACATGGAAATGTGCTGACAGTAAATGTTCCTCCTTGAGTTGTGCTCAGTCATGTGGTAGAGAGCTTCAGATGTCCCTCTTCTGTGGAACCAGCTTCCAGTTTGGATTCAGGAGACAGACACTATCTCTATTTTCAAGATTAGGCTTCAAACTTTCCTTTTTGCTAAAGCATATAGTTAGGGCTGGACCAGGTGACCCTGAATCCTCCCTTAGTTATGCTGCAATAGACGTAGGCTGCCGGGGATTCCCATGATGCATTGAGATTTTCCTTTCCAGTCACCTTTCTCACTCACTATGTGTTAATAGACCTCTCTGCATTGAATCACACTTGTTATTATCCTCTGTCTCTCTTCCACAGCATGTCTTTATCCTGTTTTCCTTCTCTCGCCCCAACCGGTCGCAGCAGATGGCCCCGCCCCTCCCTGAGCCTGGTTCTGCCGGAGGTTTCTTCCTGTTAAAAGGGAGTTTTTCCTTCCCACCGTCTCCAAAGTGCTTGCTCATAGGGGGTCATATGATAGTTGGGTTTTTCTCTGTATCTATGAAGCGCTTTGAGGCGACTTTTGTTGTGATCTGGCGCTATATAAATAAAATTGAATTGAATTGAATTGAATTGAATGTTCTGAGCAGACACATGAGACCTTCATGGTTTCTGTGCTGATGTGTGTGAGACACGGTCGACTGTGGAGTCACCGATTATTTCATGAACTCTTATCTCGGCACTGGAACCTCTCCTGTTCCAGTGCCTCAACTGCTCAAGCCTGCCCCCCGTGGACATCACCCTGTTGTCTAGTCACACAGCAAATTAAAATAAAGAGCCAGGAAACACAAGAAATTGAAAATAAATCTATTTTTAACATTAGTCAATAGGGCTGTCAAAATAAAAATGAAATAAATAAAAATTAGACATAATACAAATTAAAGTGCCAGTAGTGTTGATGGCAATGCCAAGGTGGATGTCAAATGCCGCTCTAGAAAGGCAGCTGTGGTATTTCAGAGGATGAACAAGATCTGGTCCTCCCTCAAGATCAAACTCCGCTTGCTTAATTCGATCGTGATCCCAGCCGCCATTTATGGCAGCGAGACTTCGAAGGAGTCGGCCTGCATCAACACCAAGCTCAACGTTTTTCAGCAGCGATGTCTTTGCCGGATTCTGAAGATCGGCTACACTGACCACATCACCAACGAGGAGGTCCTGTGAAGGAGTAGCACAGTCACACTTCACAACATCATTGCACGCCAAAGACTCCAACTGGCCGGCCATATCCTCCACATGGATAACGCACGGATTCCAAAAACAACGATGCGCTGGCAACCCCTGGGCGTTAAAAGACCACAAGGACGTCCCACAACACCTGGCGAAAGTAATTTCCATCAAGACCTAAAAACATAGAATATATTGTTGGAAGAAGCTGAAGCCCGGGCACAAGTTCGAGCATGGTGGCATTCGTTTGCCACCCGATATGCCACATAAGGGATGGGACGATCTAAGTCTAAGTAAGTAGTGTTTAAACAACAAATAATGTGCAAAGAGGAAACTACCAATATTTTCTGTCCGCAAGTTCAAATACAGATTCAAATGAAACCAACGAGATTTTATTCCCAGTCCAAACTAAAGTTTCCAACACTTACAGAGGATTCACTTTATAAATTCCCGATAGCAGTGAGCATGCTCTTTATCTATCTATCTATCTTTGAGATAAGTTTTAAATAACTTGGCGCCCAGCTACTTAATTGACCTCCTTGACCTATACACCCCCAAGAGAGCACTTAGATCCTCTAACCCAGGGGTCCCCAATCCCAGTCCACGAGGGCCGGTGTCCCTGCAGGTTTTAGATGTGTCCTTGATCCATCACAGCTGATTTAAATGGATAAATTACCTTCTCAACATGTTTTGCAGTTCGGCAGAGGCCAGGGGTCCGTTCTTCGTACCTCGCTTACTACATCCAAGATCAAATGACACATCCAAGATCAAATCATCGCGCCAACTTTGAGCTCGCTAATCCGGTTCTCCAAACACACCTGTTGTTGACGATCAGTATAGCTGGATGAAGTAATCTGAGATCACTGGGTGGCTTAAAAGGGGCTACGCATCGATAGTAGAAACATTGATCGGCAACCCTTTGATTGGTCGGCGAAGATGTCGAAGGAGCGCGCTCAGTATTTTTTTGGCAGCAGAGCAAGAACTCTTGATTGAGGGATATCAGGAGTTTCAGAGTTTAATTAAAATGCAGGGAAACACTGCAAAGGCTGCAAAAGCAAGGAGAGAGGGCTGGCAGAAAGTTGCTGACAAATTCAACTCGTAAATAATTTATTATATCATATTCCATTATATCCTTTTTCACATTAGAGCCACAACAGGACCCACTAGAACATGGGAACAAGTAAAAGTGAAATATAAGAATATTCTACAGAATGGTAATAGTTATCACTTATATTGCTTTTAGTCTCTTGAAAAGAGACCCTGAAATAATCTGTTTGTTTGTTTATAACAGCAACCAAGAAAAGGGCAGAGCAAATAAAGACAGGTGGTGGTCCTGCACCCCTCGTCACACCCGGCTTTTGTACTGTGACATTTATTGACATTGTGGGTTTTTTGTGTGTAGTTTTACATAACACTCCATCACTTTTACCTGTTCCCATGCAAGGGGTGACTGAAGCATGCACAGTAAGTTGGGAGATATATATATATCTATATATATATAGAGAGAGAGAGAGAGAGAGAGAGAGAGTGAGTGTGTGTGTGTGTGAGAGAGAGAGAGAGAGAGAGAGAGAGAGAGTGTTAAGTAAATAATACCCTGACGGGAAAATCGATATCTCTCTATGAGCACACTGTCGCGCTGAGCTAAAGGATCCTGTCTATCCCGCAATATACGCTGAATTCTGGAAACTCTCCTTATCAATCTTGCACCTTCCGCAATGGGTTGCTCGCGTACAAACGGACAGGACATGGCTGCGACAGACTTCCCAAATCCACCTTCGCTTTTATAGCCGTGGTCTCTCATCTTGATTTCACGACGTAGTTTACTATTACTACTCTAAAATATGAATTGCATCTGAAATAATCACATACATGGAATGGAATGATTAATAGTACGTTTCCCTTTTTTGAGGAAATGACCTCTATGTATCTGTATGAAATCAATAAAAGAATCAAATACTGCTTTATCTTTAGTTACATTGATAATATTTATTTATGGACAAACAGTGGTGAAATATCGCTGTTGCTTTCGTATAGGGCTTTGGAGCGTGATGTCACGGGAGGTGGGCCACGCCCCCTTCCGCCATGACAGTAGGCTAGACACAGGATACAGCTTCAGCTATGGTTCGTGTTGTGTTGTCAGTTGCAATGTTAGATCATACGATCGTGAAGGCAAGAAGCTGGATAATGGGCTCTCTTTTCATCATTTTCCATCCTGGAGGCAACGTGAGGGATCCCATGTATCCGATATTACTAAACAAAGACGTCAGGCTTGCATTGCAGCGGTGAGACGAGCGGATCGAGTTCTGTGCAATCCCCAGCTTTTTGTTGGTTTGCTCTCCGCATTTTCTTTCCGGTGAGTTCTAAATTAATTCATATCACTCTTAAAAGGCTTTTAGTGTTATTTTCAATGCGCTGAGGTCATAGATAATGAGATAAAAACATGCTAATGTGTGATGCTGCAGAACCACGTCATGTCATCATGTCGACTGAGTAGCTTATGATTTAGCATTATTGCAGGCAAACCAGCATATGAAATGGATGTAACAAATCCAGACTGGGCACCAACACTGCACATGGGCCTCTAAAAACATACTAAATTCCTATCACTGTACACTAATCCGCACATAACTTCCAGATGAATCACACACCTGTCATTGGAATATTGGTGTACATTTACCTGATGTGTATGCACTAATTTTATCTTACAGGCTTTTGTTATGCAGCTGCAGAGTCTGAAGGTGTGCCCCGTGCAGAAGTGATCGATGAAGACCAACAACAAAATCACCATGTCATGGAGGCAGTGGACAGCAGTTGTGTTGGATAAGTGAGGTTGAGGTACCAGCTGCAAATGTGGACAGTGGCGATCGGACAGACAGCATCAAGGAAGCTAAAGGGCAGACGAAGTATTGTGTGTGCAATGAACAGGGCAGAGCAGAAAAAAACACAACACTGCTTGATAAGATGGTTAAGGTTTGTTGTGTTTTGGTGAATATGTGTGGTTGTCAAACCAGCGCCAAATGAAACTTGCTCTTGTTGAGTATTCATAAATTGAATGTTGTGTTGCATGTGTAGTTCATTGTAAATAACTGTACTTTGTGTGAAGTAGTTTCAATAAAACAGAAAAGAATAGTATCTTTGTTTTTTTATTCTTGATCTGTTCACATGTACTTAGCAAGTACATAAAAATGAAATCCAAACTATTTACATGGCAACACACAGCTGGCATCAATCTTGAACCACAAAATGAAACATTACAGGCTATTTAGAGCAGCACATTGTTTGGAGAAGTATTTCCCAACAAGTTCAGGAAGGCACACTTTAAGAAAGAAATCTTGTGCTTGCTTTAAACGTGGTTCCCAGAAATCCACATCAGGGAAGATGCGTATCACAGCAAGGTCTCTCTGTGTCCACACAAACGAGGTCACAGTGGTTGGAGTGCAGTTTCATTCAGTCGTTGTGAGTGCAGTACCTGAAACACACAAAAACCACTTTTAATAAAAGGTCTGTAATGAACCAAGGCTAATATAGATGGGTTGGCTGTACGTGCAAATCAAAAACTGTAACAAGGAAGTTATTTAGAAAGTTATCAAGTTCAAACCGACTTACCTTTGTCTTAACGACAACGTACTCGCAGCGTGGAGGCATAAAGATGGACAAATCTTGCACCCAGCCGTTCATGAATTGGATGTCGGCCTCCAGGGACTTATAATTGTTAAACTGGTTTGCTGTGTATGCGCTGACTCCACAGAGAAGGTATGCGAAGATATTGGGATAGGACAAAGGCGGTAGGTCGTCTGGGTTTCCACTCCGCTTCTTTATTTCATACGGGTCCACATTACCGATGCACGCAAATTTTTTTCAAAGTACCGTCTCTTGGCGTTTGGGCGCAATCGGTCGTGATACAGCCCTTTGTCGTTTGCGCTGATTTTGAGCATGGTTCTGGCAGTCCCGATTCCAACACTCCAATACTGTGCGCTTGTTTTGCTTTCTAGCCTACTGACATGGCGCCGCGATCCCACAATGCACTGCGGCGTGACGTCAACTCCAAAGCCCTATAAATGAAGCGGACATACCTGAGTGGCCGCGATCTAATCCTGTTTACATAAAGTAAGCCTGCTCCCAAGCAGGTTTACGCTTACGGATCTGTTGCTATGACAGCAAGTCCCGGATGAGCTTCGGAGAACCGAACGATCCAAGATCACGCGAAATCGTCAACAATCAAATCCAGCTAACTTACTTAGCGAGGTACGAAGAACGGGCCCCTGGTAATGAACTAATCATGTGTTTAGGTGTGTTGACCCAGGGTGAGATCTAAAACCTGCAGAGACACCAGCCCTCGTGGACTGGGATTGGGGACCCCTGCTCTAACCAGTGGCTCTTAGTGCACCTAATGTTCAGATCGAAGACTAGGGGGGATCGTGCTTTTGCTTTTGCCGCACCTAAGCTTTGGAATAGCCTGCCGATTGATGTCAGTGCATCGGAATCCATTCAATCCTTCAAATCACATTTAAAAACCCACCTGTTTAAGGTAGCCTTCCAAACGCCTTGTGGGGAGATCGTGGCTCAAGAGTTGGCAGTTCATCTTGTAACCGCAAGGTTGCCGGTTCGAGCCCTGGCTCAGACAGTCTCGTTGTTGTGATTCGCACCTGGTGTCTGTGTGTAAATAAATTGTGAACTTTAGTGACGGTCTGCCTCCGAGTCTCTCCTGAGCCTGACAATTACATTTAATAAAAGCATGTGAAGAGTGAACGGATGGAGGAACAGAGCAAAGTGTTGCAGTCTGTTTACATATTTAGGGATAACAATTGTGCCAATGACAGAATATGTTTCAAAATATGGACGTTTAATGGAAGAAATCTCTTTATTAAGACTAGAAGGACTGGAGATGGTGCATGCCTGTTTCACTGACTGTTACATGTATCAATATGGATATATTAATAAGGTTATTTTATACTTTTTAAAAAAACATGTGTTTGTTGCAAACAACATAAAATTAAAAGTCATTTGACCTTTTTTTTTTCTTTTTTTTTTACAACTGTTACATTTTTCAAACAGGGGCAGATCTACAGGGGGGCTGTGTCCCTGCTGTAGAGCCCCCCTCTCACCTGCTCTTGTGTTTCCACTGAGTACTGCACCGTGTGAGTTTTCCACTTTAAAGCTTGTTAAAATCCCCTTGTCTTTGTTTTCTTACAGGACATAATGACACAATAACACATTTAAAAGTGTTTCTGTGGATATTTTACAGACTTCATTTACATATAGATGAATTTCACTCCTCACGTAAAGTTTTCTAGATCTTTTTCACAGCTGGTACAAATTAGACTTACAGGTGACCGCTTCTGGCCCCCAGGCCGTATGTTTGACACCCATCATTTATATACAGGTGATGTTTCTACTGTACTCTAATATAAATGCTGTGCAGGATTTATGCAGTATTCATATTTGTGGTGTTTTTCGAATGAAACAAAGCCCCACAGAGGATTCAGACAGTTTCTATTAGAACAGATTTCAGGTTCTACTTAATTCTATTTGTGTAGGAGATCAAACCCTCGAGTGTCTGTCACGTGTTATTTATTGCTCTTCCTGTTGGAGTCCAGTCACTCTGACATGTGTGACTGTAGATGTTGTTTGTTTGTTGGACAGCTGTCACTGTCTCACAACAGGAGGGTAACATCGGAGGGTGTCTTTACACCGTCACCACGTCACTGTAATACACTCTACAGGCATGAAAATTTAATGTTGTCGTCTGGAAGTTCCTGCCACTCATGGTGAAAGAATTGTTGTCAGCAGACCTACAGTTTTCTCTTGGGAAGAATTTGTTTTTGAGCTTAATTCCGGTTTGCTGCTGTCTGTTTCTGACCCAGACAGCAGATGAGTGTGTGCCCCTCCCCTCACAGGAGTTCCTATAGTAACTAGAGATGGCACGATTCCAGTTTTTAATGTCCGATACCAATTCCGATATCATAAATTTGGATATCTGCCGATACCGATATGAATCCGATATTTTGTAATCAATAAAACTGTTTTTTTTATAAATATCTTGTTGCATTTTGTATAAGTTCACACTCAAGTTTTAAAAAACAAGAGATTGAAGCTATTCTGTTATACCTGTATGCAAAACATACACTCCACCCAAAACATTTTACAGTTCAGCAACACTGATCAATCTAATAAATTTAAATCTACACCATCCTCCCTATTCTGGTATTTTAAAGAGTACTTAACTACCTAACTAATAGGGTTGCAAACTCCCAGCAAAAATATTAGGGAACCGCCCCCCGCCCTTAATCGATGTAATCAACTTTAATTTAATGCAAGTGTAAAACAAATGCACAGAATTATATTATTTTTCAAGAATAATTAAATAGATTCAACATTTTTCTTCAACAGAATTGCAGACTGCACAGATGGTATCTTCTCAAAGGAAAAAGTACTATAGCTTACTAGTGTCACGGCTGCCGAGGCGAGCCGTGTGGTTTTGGAGGAAAGGAGGACCCAAAATGCAGGCGATGACTGATGATTAGAGTGATGTTTATTTACAGGGTGGTGTAGTGGCAAACAGGCAGTGAGGGAAGACAGGGAATTAAAGAAACCTAAACTGGAAAAAGCTAAATAATAGTGACGCACCGACGCATGTATCAAGCTCACCTAGCGAAGCCTGTATCGGTGCGTGCGTCGCTTTAAGAAAAAGTCACGTGATCGATACAGCTGCTGTATCGCTCATTGCCAACGCGCCAAACTGTGTTTAAAAAGTACCGCATCCGCATCTGTCAACGGAATGAGTCGCCACCAAAAAAACACAAAATTACTGTCACAAAGATTAAAAAAAAAAAATACACATCTCTCCATAACAAAATGGAGCCCGAAAGAAAAAGAAATGTTTCTGCTGTGTGGGATCATTTTGATCTTTTAACTGCAAATAGTTTGTCTGTCTTTGTTTCAGTGTAATCTATCAGAATAGGAAAAACAGCAATGTGACCTGCAGTGTAAATTATTTATTTCATTTTATGCAGGTTAAATGTCGCATCTGTTCTGCGGCGCTTTCTTACACAAACAAAAGCACCTCCTCAGTGTTTAGGCATTACAGAGCCAAACAAGAAAATCAGGAGACAAACACACCGAGAATGAACACAGGTCGGCCTATATTGACACTGAACAGCTTTATCATCATTTTTTTTTTTTTATTAATATGTGTTTTATTATTTTGAAATCAAGCATCTAGGAAGACTGTTTTGGACCAGGCAGTCCTGAATTTTATTATAAGGGACTGCCAACCCCTTAGTATTGTGGAGAGTGTCGGAGAGAAACATTCCAAGATCAGAGGATCCTTTAACGTACTGGGGGATGAGGAAGACATCTTATCAGAACCTTTTCCACCTGGCTTTACAGTTTTTGTGTACCCCAGCTTCATCTGTGCCCTGTGAGTTTTCCAAAGCTGGGGAAATGGTGTCAAAAAAACGCAATAGACTGAATGCAAAAACACTGGATAAACTTATTTTTCTGAATAGAATTTTATAATAAACTCTGAGTCAAATGGGTAATATTACATTCACAATACTTTCATTTTAATTTTCACTTAGTGTCATTCACAATATATTTTATAGATGTGTACAATATTTGAAATGTAAAAGATATAAAATGATTCCATGGAAAGTACAATACCTTACAGTGTACAAGTATGACTAGGTCATTGAATCAGTGTCTGTTGTGAGTCTCAAGTAAGTTGCCTGCAATGATATTTAAGGTCCAGCAGGTGTCAGTATGGAGCAAAACAGCAACACTGTGTCGACACAGTATCGATACAGTTTGGGGAATGTGCTGAAATGCTTCACGAGGCCTCATCTACCCATCACTACTAAATAAGAAACCTGAGAAACAGGGAGAGAGGCAGAGAGACGCAGATGAGGAACATGACACCGTGGAACACAGACAAACCGGCAACAAGCAGGAGAACACACAGGGCTTAAATACACACACCAGTAATCAGGGGATGAGAGACAGGAGGGCAACACACCTGGGAGAAATCAGAGCTGACGGGACAGAGGAAACGTAAACTGAACACACTCACATCAGACAGAGACCTTCAGAATAAAACAGGAAACTCACAGACACAGAACCAGACAAGACACTGAACTAAACAGACAGATTCACAAGCAGACAATATGACACCATGGACAGACGGAGGGAACACAGAGAAGTGGGAGCAGGCAGGCACAGAACAAAACCTTAACAAATGGCAAATCATAACGGAATACATAATCAGAATAAACAAAAGCATAAAGAGACATAAAACACTGAGTTGGCAGACTCAGGACCATGACAACTAGGGTATATATTAGACTTATTTGTTACTATATACAATAATGGATTTCTATACATTTAATCAGATGACCACTTTTGTTGTACGATAATTATTTATTCAAAGTTTTTAAATGACATTACAAAGAAAAATATTTCTTTGTGCCCCCCTTTCCCTGTTAATGCCCAACCTGGCCCCCAACAAAACATTGCTAGATCCGCCCCTGCACAGTTACCAGCTGTCAGCTACACAGAAAAGGATCCTGGTGTTATTTGTCTCTCAGAAACAGTTCATAACTTCCCTTCAACTCATTCATGTCACCTAAAAGGAAAACCTGTTTCTCCATCACCTGTTCAGCTCTGATTATTCAGTGTGGGTCTGTCTGACAGTCTCCTGGTTTAATCTTGACCAGCAGCTTTTACAGCTGTGGCTCCAGCAAACAGCAGCTGATACTAGAAAGTAATATTAAATACATTCTAACAACAGCTTATCACACTTAAAAATGCTGCTGTTGTTTATCCACTGGTCTCCTCTTTCTTGCACAAAGTGGGCGATAAACAAACAAGAAAGACGGGACTTGTGGCAGAAAAGCCGATCAGTTGATCATTGATCAGTTTCATGTTTGAAGTAATACAGAAGAGGAAGGGGGAGTGAATGAGAGAAGTAGACGCAACTGTGCAGCAAAGACAGAATAACTCTAGCTTTGAGTCTATTTTTTAATTCTAGCGGAAGTATGGGACAAATCGCTTACTTTTCACCTCAATATGGAACTCCGATGGCCGTCCAGCTGTGGCTCAGTATATCAGTTGCTAAGCTTAATGTGGAAATACTATGCAAACATTCAGGGATGAACTTACACACTTGCTTTACTTCTCTGGGATAGTTTTCGCCGAGATGAAATGCTGCGGTTAGGAAGCATGTAGCTTGATATAGACATAACAGTTTATAACGTCTGCAGCATATAACAGCCCAGGACATCAGCACTGTGCTTATATTAGACTTTAATCAAGATATAGTTATGATTTCATCACATTAGTTCAACAGGCTCACAAAGATAGTCCATCATTATCATCTGTGTTTGTCCATCAGTCTAGCTCACTAACTGCAGCCCAGCCTCTCAGATCACAGATGAACTCAGTGGAGATGCAGCAGCAGCACGTTGCTTTGAATCAGCACACACCTCTGACCTTTCATCACATTCTTACATTAGAAAGAGTTTGAAGTGTCAGATTGTGCTTAGCAGCTTTTCCTGTGCACTCTGACTGAGTTAATGTTGGTAACCTAAAGTACTGTGCAAAAGTCTGGAGCCAGCCCTCATTTCTTTCCACTCTGCTGGGAAATGCATGCAGCGAGTCAGTGATATGTGCAAATATACATGGAAATACAGAAAATCCAAAGGCAGAAACAGTCAGTGTTTAGTTTGTTCACAACCTGAACTCTCAAACAGGGACTCACCTTTGTTTCTATTTCTGTCTCAGGGGCTGTTTGATGCATGGCAGCTGTTGTGAATGCTTCAGAGATTAGACGTCAGAGGCTTCACAAAGAAACTGAAACTGGAGCTTCTCAGTCATCCAGGTCATGCTAGTCATGGATCATCTTACTTATCGAGAAAAAAATGAATAATGAATTAGGTTCTCCATAAGATCCTTTTTTATCTTTCATAGAAAGTGTGACTGGATCCATAGACTGGACACAGAAACTCACTGTGAATGTTTGCAGTATAAATATTTATGCTCCAAACAAAGTCAGCAGTCAGGGTGCGGCTGTGTTAGATGTATTAGATGTCTTTTCACTCTGGCAGATACAATAAGGTTTTATGTTAACCAGGTGAACTTTATTCTGATGAAGGATCAAAAGCCGTAGTCAGACTAACATTAAATTGTGTTTCTACACAGTCAGTAGTCTGTTCAGATAGGATCCAATAAAAAAAAGTCTGATTGATTTTATTTGTCCAGTTTTTATAATTTACAGAAGTCTTTTAACATAATGACTTATTTTAGTTGGAGAAAATGATGATCATATTTGGTAGAAAAAAAAAGACCCTCACACTAGAACTTCAGGTTTCAGTGTTTACAGTCAGATGTCGGAGCTGTAGCAGAAACAAACTGACAAGTCACTTCAGTTTGTTTATGTTTACACAGCTGAAGGACATCAGAGTGAGGAGGACGGTCTCATGCTTTGACTCCGGCTTATTCACAGTGTGCAACATAGGTTGCCATGGTGTTGTCCCCCAATGAATCGTAACCTTGTTTCAAAAACATGGGGAAAAAAAACCACACGAAGTTAAACCACAAATACTTCTTCTTTGTACTCCTGATCACGTTTAAATATGTCCACATTCACTGAAATCAAAGATCAGTGTGAGTGGAGCTTTCTCTGACTGCTGTGAATCACACTGATGCCAACAATAATGTGTTCACCCCAAATAAGTGCTTTCTATTTATCTAAATAAACAGACTAATAGAAAAAACTATCACTTGATTTCTTTATGTGATCATGTCTGTACGAGAGGTCAGAGGAGGCTTTGTGAAGTGAAGCTGTATCTGTTTCCTGTTTTCTAAACATGTTGGTTTGTGAGAAGAAGAAGAAGGCAGAATTAAAAGGAAATAAAGCAAGAAAGTAAAAAAAAAAATCATCCTGTGTCCCATGGAAGGAATTCAGAGGAAATGGGAAGAAACAGGGGAAGAATACCAGAAGGAAGCTTCACTTCTCACATCAGAGTCTGTTTGTCAGGAACTGGAAGGATGTTATTCAAGGACTCGGCTGCTGCTCCTGCTGAGCCCCTCCCACCTGTTCTGCTTCAGGTGGAGCCCCACCTCCTTCCAGGAAGCAGCTCACCTGTGTGTCCGTGTTTAATGTCTAGGTGTGGAGTGGAGCTTGTTGTTTGTGTGTCTCTGTAATAAGAAACGGTAAGTTTGCTTTGTTTCCTCCTTTAATAATGTTTAGTAAAATCATTTGCGCTTTGAATCAAATATCTGTTGTGAGCATTTAAATGATTTATTTGCTGTTCAAGAAAATAAATTGAATGTTTTCAAATTACTGCAGTAAGCTGCTAAAATATCTTACTGATATTTAATGGAAAAGCAATCAGTCCAGAAGATAACTAGTAGACTAATGGATCATGAAAGTCTTTACTACATTTAAAAAGGGCACTTTTCTCCTGCAGAGCTAATGTGCATCTAAATGCTGTTGGTAATTCAGTGTTTGTGGATAAAATTTCCATAATGCACACAAAGAGCTGACAGAATAAATTGTTTTGAATCAACTAACAACTATCAATTAACCCCCAAAGATATTTGCTGTGTGACACACAGTGATGAGGAATAACAACGATACTTTTTTCAGTAAGAAGTAAACTAACTAATTACTATTCCTACTGTTACAACGGCGTTACTAACAAGAAAATGTGGTACGGTCACGTTACTATTTTTCAACAAACAGACGGTTGAAGCTGTGTTCAGTTTACTGCATCTTATATCAGTTGTACGCAAATAGCTGACTATGTAAGTGATATGGACGCTACAGCTAAGCAGCTACGCGTGCGCCCGCAGACGGTAATCACGATCACTTTTTGGCACTACACCTGGAGCTAAGGGGGCAAAACAATCGCATGAGTGCTGCTGTTTGACTGAGGAACAATAAAGTAGTCGTGGTGAGCCAATGACATGACCACTTCAAGATGGCAAAGCAATAAGGTGATATATACCAGTTTTTAAATTGTGTTGATAGGCCAGGTAAAACCAGAGTCATAATAAAAAAATATATCTGCCTCTTTTTTCCTGAATAGTTTTGCCACGTTTACTGTCTAGCAAGTGCTCTCTGCTTATGAGCAAAAACAAAAAAAAAACAAAAAAACAAAACAGGCTGTTCGTGTTGGTGGAAAAATGCACCATGTCGACCAATCAAAACATGATATGGTGACATGACATTTGGTTGTTTAGGAAGAGGGGGAAGTTTTAAGAGTGATGGCGAGAAAGAGAGAGAGAAAGACAGCAGAAAAACAGCGAGTTTTGAGATGTGAGAAATTTGTGACGTTTAGCGTGTTTGGGGTGTGTAGTTAATGTGTTGTCTTGTGTAGTTAGTGTGTAGTGTTGTGTATAGTTTTGCGTTGTGTGTCAGAACAATGAGGCGACTGCTGTCTCCAAGTACAAAACAGGAGTGATACACCTGCTGCTGTCAGACCTGCATGGATCAGTCTGTGATGTGCTCCTTTATAGTGAACAGAAATATTTAGAATGGCACAAATAATAACATGTTTGTGGTTGTTACAATTTTTTTTTAACTCGGATTTTATGTTTTTGTCTGATTTTAGATCAGTTATGTTAATACAGTATATCAAAATGTAAACATAACTGTAAATTTCAGACACATGAGGTTGTGCTGAAAAGAATGATAAAGGTAAAATGTGGAGGGAAAATCAAAAGTAGTCAAAAATGGCCAATTATACCCTGGACGCCAGAGGGTTAAACATTTCTTTTAAAGTAACACAATCGTTAATTTTCAATAATTAATGACTTTTAGAATATTGTAACTCAGTTACTAACTCAGTTACTCTTTTGAAAAAGTAACTAGTAACTATAATTAATTACTTTGTCAAAGTAATTTGCCCAACACTGGTGAAACACTACTAAAATACAAGAAAACCTACAGTACTTGGTTGAGATGTTGTGGGTCCCAAGAATGAAGACCACAATGACAAATATGCTACCTGTAAAAGCAGGTATAGAGCGGAGTTAGGAAGACTCAATGCATCTCTGCTTTCCTCCAGTACGTGTCTGAGTCTGATTTATTTCACACAAATAAATGCTATATAAACACTAAACATGAGCTTTTAATATACTATTCAGCTGTTTCCTCGTTCACATCAATTACATTTACTTATTTCACAACCTCAGTGAAATATACTCTCTTTAACTGGTTCAGTTTTTCCAATTCACAACGGAAGGTGGGCTCCACTTACTGCACCTCGAAACCCCGAAACAACCACCAAAGTTCCGCCCTCACTGCTTTCTAACATAAAATGAATCCCTGTTACATGGATTTTCTATCCTTTTAAAGAAACTGTAAATAAATACATATAGTAATGAAAAAATGTCCTGTTACATGAGTGTTTTACACAAAATAATATTAATGTGGTCATTTCCTCAAAAGTATAAAAAAGTATATATTAAAACCAGGAGCCCCATTCAGGTAAACGTGTGAGATCAAATGACCGGCCAATAAAGGATATGTTGGATCAGTGTTTCAATATCTATATCTTTTAGATGCGCATGTGGTTTGGTTATTTGCCTTTTCATGAAAGTACGCTGAAAGAGGACTTTTTCATTAGTGATCTTAACAGTATTTTTTTCATATTAATGTAATTTTTCATCTAATTGAATACAATCTATTTTTGTATGATTGTCAGTCCAAAGAGGGAGAGAGGAAAGAGGGGAATGTGAGGAGAAAGTACAAGGTCAGGAAGAACCAGGTAAGAAAACACACAGGGAACATTGACAGGCAAAACAGAAACCGTTTAATTGCTTGAGAGAGTTGACCACCAAAAAGTGATAGACAGATTTGCCAATCTGAAGGTGAGGCGGATTAAAATAAAATAAAAAATCTGCAGAGCCATAGTAGTATCTGCAGTAAAGATCTTTTCATACATTGTATACATTGTACCTATAGGCAAAGTTGCCTCCATTTCTATAAAAAAAATTTTTTTTGTACATTTCAAGGACTCTTCTATTTTTGGAGTGTATTTTTTATGTATCTGTGTTATGTTATACATATACATTAAAAGTGAATCTCTATCCAAAAAATGCACTCAGTTTACTTTTAACTCACTATGAGTAAAAAGTCGTTCATTATTCTCCCCCAGTAATTAAGGTTAGGATATGTATTCTTTTATTCCAATCCATTCTTCTTTTGCAGCATTTAAATAACCTTTATCAGATTTGATGGTTTTGTTACAGACTTTTCAAAAAAGTGTTTTGCTTTTCTTTCACAAATGTGGGGATTAAATTGTGTTTAAATGTACAAAACAGTGCTGTCATGTATTGTGACAAGGACCCAGGCACAGAGAGACTTGATGAATTTAAGAATCTTATGATTTAATAAAGAAATTTGCAGACTTGCACAGAGATGGTGAAATTATGATGACTGATAACAGAGACGAGGACAACAGACAATGAGGACAGGGAGGAACAAGGGTTTAAATGCACCGAGGAGAAAGTCAGAAAGAACTCGGGACAACTGGAGAAATTTAAAGAATGCAGTGATGGACAGAGACAGGAAAGACGTTTACTGATGAGTGAAGTTGATCTTGCCTGGCTGAGCAGCTCTCTGGGTGCTCAGCACCCCCAAAACTCTGATCCTAGAATCGCCCCTGAGTATTGCAAGAGGTGTAAGAAAATCAACCTTTGAAGTAAACAGGAAATACTGAAGAGAAACCTGCTGATCCAGGGAGACTAACACTGAATGAGATGCCACATAAATACAGAACACAACCAATGGACTAATACAAAGAATGACAGGGAGCACTTAAGAATTAAATATCCAAATGTGTGGATGTACTTTTAATTTTACTGCACAAAAGGACAAGAGCGTGATGTTAAACTGCAGACTGCATTCAGGACAGAAATAACTGTGTTATACCGTCAACATAACTGCTACTAATTGCAAACAGGTGGGTCCTTTGTTAGGTTAGCGCTGACGCTAAGCTAGCCAAGAACCCAGAGAGATGTTAAAGCTGAGTGAATGCTGACCCAAGACCAGCACCTTGATAAAGTGAGCTGCTACTGAACTTGATCAGTTAACAAAGTGATGAGCAGTCAGGCTGCAGGTCACCTGTTCATGTTTCTAAAGTAGAATCACTTTGAAGTGTATTTGTGCTGGTTTCATCTTTGATTTGTGTTCATACATAAACACTCAGAGAAAGATCACATGTGTCAGGATAGGCTCTGGGTTGGTGTGCTGGCTGTTCTCTCACTCTGATGTTTAGCTGTAAAGGACGCCCCCCTGCCTTTCTCTCATTCATGACCTTTAAAAGTTTTTTCTAACAGGCAGAGATCTGTATGATCTGTTTCACAGAGTCTAACCAGTCTTGTGTAGTTCACATCACTGACACACAAACTTCATCTCTATCAATAAAAACATTCATAAATGGAATTAAAAAACACATTAGTGTATCATTGCTGGAGCTGCCTGGACTTCAGTCTTCAGGATCTCAACCAACACCATCAGCAAGATGTTGAAGTCAAGATGTTTGGGCTTCTGGCGAAAAGACCTTGAAATAAGTGTTTATGTTCATGTTATATTGTTGACCCACTATTGATCATATGCCTGATCACATAAAATACAATACAATTTTATTTATATAGCACATTTAAAAACCACAGGTATGCCAAAGTGCTTCACAGAACAAATTACGAGAAATAATAAATACAAATAGATAAAATAATACAAATAAAAAATAAAATAAAATGATTGCAAATAAAATATACTAACAGGTGGGAGACATAACTAACCAATAATACACCAGGCATAGTAGGCACAACCCAAAAGGCTGAAGGTTAAAACATTATAAAATTGATCAAGCGAGAAAGGTAAGTTACAGTACACTTAAAAATGTGGGCTCTAGGAGGCGGGAAAGCAAGGCTAAATAAATCAGTTTTTAATTGAGATTCAAAAGATTGAATTGAATCAGATGCCCAAATGATCATTGTGATCATGATCAAATGATGGTTTAAATATAGGTCACATGACAGGTCAGAGGTCAGCGACTGTAACTCAATTACTTCTGTTAATGTGAACTCACTGAATGTTTGTGGTTTACCTTTAAGACTGACTGAAGTCCACAAGAAGATGATGATGGAGGAAGAGGAGGACAGAGCAGAGACCGCAGGATCCAGCTCTCCCTCTGTGAGGAGTGATGGGTCCAAAGCTGACCCTCCATACTTCAGTAATGAATCTGGATCAACAAGGTCAGAGAACTGTGATGTGCTCCGTTACGTTTTTGTGTTTTCCTGGATAAATATGAGCTGAAAATCTTCAGATTTTTACAAGGATTTGTAATGGGACACATAGTTGATCAGTTGATGGATAGTCTAGGTATTAAAAAAGAAAAAAATAGTCGTTACTTGAAAAAAGTAATCAATTACAGTAACACGTTACTTGTAATGCATTACTTGTAATCAAAGGAGTTTGCAAAGAAAAGCGTCTGGACTTCTTCAAGCAACTCAAAGAAGTCCAGACGCTTTTCTTTGCAAACTCCTTTGACTACGATGACCTGGATGACTGAGAACCTTCACAGACATTACTTGTAATGCGTTACTTGTAATGCGTTACTGCCCATCTCTGATCACAACACAACATATAACAGTCTTACTTTCTTATATTAATAGCTCTAATGATTTGTAGAAATTTAACTATACTTTTGGGACAAAAACTTAATATAACCCTCACTCATTTAATCAGTTCAGTTTCTATTGTTACCTCGCCAGGTTTGAGGCCCCAAACCGTAGTAAGGAGACCTCTGGCTAATATTTCAGATGCTGTGACTGGCTTGTAGCCAGTAACTAGCTTATTGTGCGCGCCAATTTTGTGGGTGAAGAGACAAAAGGAGCCAGTGAAAAACTGATCAACAGTGGGTCAGCGACACTCTCTCTTTCCCTCTCAGGTTTAAATATCTGGGACTCTCCACCGTTTGGGTTTAGAACTAAAGAAAATTCTCGGAAGAAACGTTTTCAAGAAACGAAGTCTCTTTTCTTTCCAAACTCCTTGGATCACAATGACCTGGATGACTGAGAATCTAGAGACATATTGACATGTTGTCTAGGTTACATGACAGGTCAGAGGTCAGCGACTGTAACTCAGTTACTTCTGTTAATGTGAACTCACTGAGTGTTTGTGGTTTATCTTTAAGACTGAATGAAGTCCACAAGAAGATGATGATGGAGCAAGAGGTGGACAGAGCAGAGACCGCAGGATCCAGCTGTTCGTCTGTGAGGAGTGATGGGTCCAAAGCTGACCCTCCATACTTCAGTAATGAATCTGGACCAACAAGGTCAGGGAACTGTGATGAGCTCCTTTACGTGTTTGTGTTTTCCTAGATAAATATGAGCTGAAAATCTTCAGATGTTTACAAGGATTTGTAATGGGACTCTTAGTTGATCAGTTGATAGATATTCTATTCATTTCGGTGCTTTATTTCGGTGCTTTTGTCCCTGAGATGTTATACACTTTGAATTCTAGCCAATCATTTTACGTTTCCGAGAATAGTAGGCGGGCCCAGGTACGTACGTTCTTTTAGAGCAGAGCTACAGATTAAAAATGCCCAAGGCGAAGCGGTCAAAATTCTGGCTGTAATTCACAGCAAAAGATGCAAACTCAGCAGCCTGCAACAAGTGCTTTAAGCTGATACTGTGATACTATCAAAGGAGGTAACACCTCGAATCTGATGAAACGCCTGACGACGCATAGTGTTTTCTTTTTTTAAAAGCCGAGAAATGTGCCGTATTTGATAGCTTGCTGCGAGACCTCACACCGTGCACATCTACTGCGGGTGTGGTGCCTGTTATCGGACCAGGAGTTAGCAACATCCCCCAAAAACCCGAAGAGGAGAGTCCTGGCCCCTAGCCCTGCCAGTGTAGCAGAAATGATGATGATGGCAGCAGCAGCCGTTCTTCTCTGCATGAGTAGCTTAATGTTGTTCATGTGTAATTTACGTTGAGTACGCGGCATTAATGCATGTAAGGTGAACTAGCAAACACTGTCGTAGTTATGATGACACTGTGTCATCACAGTGTTGTTTATGAACAACTACAGATCTTACTTAAATATCATACTATAAATAATAAATCTAATGAAATAATTGTAATGGGAGATTTTAATGTCAACTGGGACTGTGAAAAGGACAGAAAAACACTCAAGGACATAATGGGGATTTTAAATTTACTCAATTTACTCAACACATTGAACAACCCACAAGAATAACGAGACACTCTAAAACTAAAATAGATCTGGTTTTCAGTAGTAAGCTCGAGCGAATTATTAAATCTTATAAGTTTATCACTGGTATTTCAGACCACAATTTTATATTATTTTCTAGAAAACTTATAAAATCACGGGTTAAGAATCACTTTCAAAGTTCATCTAATAGGAGATCCTTTTATGAATTTATACCAAGAAGTCAGTGACAAAATGTAGCAGAAGCATTAGCATCAGTTAACTGGAAGCCTTTATTGTGTAGTGATGATCCACAATTCTGCAGCAGTCACTTCACTGACATTGTCAAGGATATCAACATACTTCATTAGAGGTCGACAAAATCACATGACCAAGTTAAGACGACACAGCTACAAGATGCAGCGCGTCAGAGTCTCCATTTCAACTTGGGTCGAAAGTGCGGACTTCAAACTATATACAAGTTTTTGAATTGTGTCGATGGGCCACGTAAAACCAGAGTTATGATAAAAAATACACGCAATGTTTTTTTCTGAACAAAACAGTGGTGTTTACAGCGGGAAGAACGGTAAAAACAGCGTTTTCTACAGACAGCCTAGCAAAAACTTGGCTTGCGAGTGAAAAAGAAAAAGAAAAAACACCCCTTCCCTATTTGTGTTAGAGTTTACCATGTCAGCCAATCAAAAAAATGATAAGGCAACATGTGACATTTGGTTGTTTAGGGAGAAGGGGAAGTTTTTAGGAGTGACACCCCCGACGGAAAGCGGGCGAGCGAAAGACAGAGAGAGAGAGAGAGAGAGTTTTCATATGTGAGACATTAGTGACGTTTAGCGTGTTTGGAGGCTATAGTTCGTGTGTTGTGTAGTTATTGTTTTGTATTGTGTGTCACTTAGACTGCTGAATTTCATATTTGCTCTAAAAAAGCCGTCAAAGGCAGATTCCAGTGTAAACGCTGTTCCCACATGGAAAACTGGACTGATGCACCTCCTGCTGTCAGACCTGCAGGGTTTAGGCCTGTGGTGTTCTCCTCTGTCTTATTGATAGGTTTGTAGCTTGAACCTATTCACTGGAACGTTGAAGACAATGTAATTACACAGCAAGCAAGACACGAAGTAGGCAAAGTTCTTTATGTTTCGCGTGCATGGGAGAGAACTGAACAAACGCCGTTCCTTCGCTTGACCCCAGTTGCTCTCATCCGCTCTCCCGTAACACTGCTCTTTTATAGAGATTGAAAATGTGACGTCATTCAGGGGTAAAACCGCAAAGGATTCTGGGAAGTAGTGGCAAGCGGTACTAGTGGGCACAGGCTTTCAATTGAAATCAGTTACACAGCGATAGAAAGAAACAAAAAATGGCAAGAAGCTGTTGTATTATTAACTGCACAAGCCGGGCGAACAACAGCCGTGTGAAGTCGACGGGAAATGCGATTGGTTTTTATCGGATTCCGGCGTGGAAGAGAAATTGTCCAAGTCATGTCTCCGAAGTCACGAAGAGGCGACGGATGGCCTGGATTGCCGCTATCAGAAGACCTAATATAACGTTCGAAAACACTCCACCTCACATGTTAGTCTGCTCCAAGCATTTCCACAAAGGTAAGTGTTTTGTGGTAGTTAATACGTCTTAATTGGCGCTGAACAGAAATCATTGCGCTATGCTCCTTTGTTTATTGTGGCTGTGTGTAATCTTTGCTGTATTGTAAGCAAACCTGCCTACGAAATGCTGGAATGCGATCCAAACTGGGCACCCTCTCTCAAACTGGGCCACACAGACTTTAAAGCTTCTACCACAGCGAGATTTGATCGGTTAAAACAGAGATCGAAATCAAAACAGCCACGAAAAGGCCCGCGTTCACTACTAATTAATTACCGTGAGCTCAAAGGTTATATTAATAAACGGTTAACGAATGTGTATTTATGAAGACGATTTGTGAGACTGGTAAACTTACCTTTGTTTGTACGATGGTCTTGGGTTCTACACAGTGCATTTCAAGGTCCTGTACCCATCCGTCGGTAAACTGTACCTGGGCTTGTTGCAGTGACCTGAAGTTACTAAAAACTTCATGAGTGTATGAACTCACTCCAAGAACCATATAATTATAAATATGAGCGTGGTGAAAGTTGGGCAGGACGCTGACGTCTTTTGTCCACTCTGTGTGCTCCTAAGGGTCTGACCCTTTCACTCCTTTGATTTTTTCCAAGTACCTTTTCTTTGCCTTTTCGTCGAGTCTGTCTTTGTACGGTCTGGCATTGTTCTCCTTAGTTTTGTACATTCCTTTTAGGGTGAGGAAAGAAAAAGCAAGACGGTATTGGAACCGGAGAATAAACGTTTTGCGGTGCTGCAAATGCTTGCATTTAATGCAGTACTTTGAATGTTTTGCCACCACCTCCCGGCATGCAATGCGCAAAAGTCACGTCTCTGTCAATCTCTATTGGGGTTACATGAATATTCATAGGTTCATTAACATATGACGTATACATACACACAAAGAGTACCTTGCCTGTGATTTTGTAAGTGTGTGTGTGTGTGTTTGTGTGTGTGTGTGTCAGCATGTGAACCTCTGAAGACTCCCCAGAGCTGGTGCCAGGAGTCTAACGGTCCATCTAAACAAAAGGCTGTTATGCTTAACCAGATACAGAGTAGGTGTCCTCCTATACCAGGGGTCTGCAACCTTTTACACCCAAAGAGCCATTTGGACCCGGTTTTCACGCAAAGGAAAACACTGGGAGCCGCAAATACTTTTTGACATCTAAAATGAAGATAACACTGTATATATTGTGTTTTATCTTTATGCTTTGTGTGAACAACTAAGGTGTGCTGCTTATGAAATCCATGAAGTGCTACAGAGAAAATGAAATTATATTTATGTAATCAACACATTTTGAACTCTTAAAGAAATATAACAAAAGGAAAGACACCCAGCTGAACTAAAATGATCCATGTAGCAAACAAAAACTGTTGTGAGCCGCCTCCCTTATATCTCCTTTGGGCTGTTGGAGCCTTGACCTGACTCTTAAAAAATAATTGGAAAAAAGCTCTATGCTGCTGAAAAATAGATATTTGCAAAATTCTGCCTAAATATGTATTTTACCTGGTTAATGCGTGCGGCGGGGCGTGGTCTGCAGCGCAGCTGCAGGGGAGGCGGACGCACCTGAGCGACACCCGCAATCACGCCTCGCTACCTTTACGTCTGCGCTATCTGTGCTGTTGTGTTGTTGGTGGTGTATGTCGGGCTGTGAGCTGAAAAGCTACAGCCGGCTGTATGCGTACAGCAACCGTGTGTGAAAAGTGGTCAATATAGAGATGCTCAAAAGCATGCTCATGGAAACATCGTCAGGTCTGCCGTGATTTGTTTACAATGTGACTTCTGCTCCTGAACCTCTGCGCACAGAGTCCGCAAATCGGGGCTATACGAAGTCAGTTTACGCAGGACTGTAAGCTGTCATCTGTCAGGCGTGAACGGTGTTTGTCTTTAACATAGTTCACGGTGGAGAACAGCTGCTGACATAATGTGGATCCGAAGATCCATAATTGGCCTACATGGTGTTGAAAGTCTCGATAAATGCACGCCGTTTCGGCGGGTACACTGACTTCCGCGAGTGTGACGCTTATTATGAGCGATGAAAAAATAATAGAATATAATTTTATTTTTATATTTCAACATCACAATAATCTTCCAATTTAGAACTACGAGTTAAAAAGAACTAACATAAATAAAATACACTTCAGCTAAATACTTCTAATTTATTTGCCCAAACCAGGCGGAGCCGCACTTTAAGGACTAAAGAGCCGCATGCGGCTCCGGAGCCGCAGGTTGCCGATCCCTGTCCTATACCATAAATCAGTAAGAGCAGAAGAGCAGGCCACCTCTCTGGGGACATCTCAGGCCCTCCAAGGTATGGAGGCCCATCTCCCCCCACCACTTCCCCTGCCGGTGGTGGACGCCCTCAGACATCGGTGCGTTGGTGGTTCTCTGTGTCCGGGGGTGGGCGCCCAGGTACACACCGCTCACTCCTTGGCGGCTGCTTATCGGGCCTGGAGCCTGGGGCTCGCTCGGGCCACTGAGGCGGGTGCCCTCGGCCTCGGCCCGGGGCTCGGTCACTCAGGCACAGCTGGCTGCCGGCGGAGCTCACGGGCACGTCACTGCAACCCCCCCTGGCTTCTGCTCCGCGGCTGCTGAGTGACCCCTCATCTGGGACTCTCCTCAGCTCTTTCTGGGATAGTGGCGCAGCTGCCCCTCTGTTGGTCTTCCTTGGTCTCTTGTGTTCTGGGGGCCTCTGGATGTCTGGAGTTTTGATCTCCTCCATACCTGCTTCATGCCCTGGAGGACGGGGCTGTGGCTCCCCACACCCTCTAGCCGATCATTACATGAAGGAACCTTTTAAAAACAAGCGCGTTCATGCTCACAGGTGTACACACGGGTGATCACACACACAAACTACACCCTTTTTGGCTCCTACCTCAAAGCACACTGTGCGCTGTCGATCTTACATGCTGCACAATAATGTCTAACATTTAGTATTTACTGTCATATTCCCATAGATCATTGTGATGTTGTTTATTACTCTCGTTTTCTTCTGCTTGCTTTCTCTTTCTTTCTCAACAGGTGATCCAGGTGATCGATATATGTATTTTTGTCTGCTTATTCTGTTGGTTTTGGTTTTTTGCCCTTTTCCCTGTCCCTCTTCCCGCTGTTTTTCTTTCCTCTTTCTTTCTCCCTTTCTTTCCCCAGTTAAGTCTGTCCCGTATTCAGCAAGTGAAAATAAAATAAACAATAAAGGTGAATCAAATGGACCATTACGGCAAGGCTGGGATGGTCAATTTGGTAAAGGAAATCCGTTGGGCATCTTTCTTCGCCTTTAGACAATAATTCTGATGGCAAAAGAGCCAAACGGGACAGGTTAAAAAAAAAAAAAAAAAAAAAAAAGTAAGAGCAGATATAACCTCTCTCCTGACCTTAAGTTGTGTGTGCATGCCAGAGCACTCTGGCATGCACACAAAGTTTGCAGACTATTAAGGATCAAACCTCTACCAATCTACAACTAATTATAAAACTCTAAGCATATATGATTAGATATTTCTAAGCATAAATGACAATCAACAATACAAAACCTGACACTTATACTGAATACAAACTACATTTTTTGGACTGGCACAAATAATTTGAGTGCCTTCTTATTTGATGCAGCACACCTGATTGTTCCGTAAATAGATTTAAATGGTCATATAAAAAAAACGCCTGACGCCTTGGCTGCATTTTTAGGTAAATAGTACCATATAACTTTGTTGTTTGCAAAACTTGTGCATAGTTTTTAGAACTGTACAATTTTTATTTGCATTTCAAGTTATGAAAATGATTCGTTAAACATGTTTGTGGGTTTTACAATAAAAAAATATAACTTTTTTCTACTTGGATTTTGAATTTTTTGTCTGAATTTAGATCAACTGTGCTAATATAGTATACCAAAATGAAAAAAATAACTCAAATTTCAGATATTTGAGGTTGTGCTGAAAATAATGATACTGAACAAGGCAAGAAAAACATATTTTTAAGGTGAAATATAGAGGTAAAATCAAAAGAAGTCAAAAACGGCCAATTATACCCTGGACCCCAGAGGGTTAAACAAAGAGTGCAAGAATCTAATGAAAATGTCATGGTCCTGGGCCATGTTGGCCCAGTATTCT
This sequence comes from Oreochromis aureus, assembly GCF_013358895.1. Taxonomy (NCBI): domain Eukaryota; kingdom Metazoa; phylum Chordata; class Actinopteri; order Cichliformes; family Cichlidae; genus Oreochromis; species Oreochromis aureus. Next base: position 102,567,535 of record NC_052944.1, on the reverse strand, counting down.
TAGTTTTCGTGTTTTGTATTTTGTTCTTTATTTATGCCTTGGTTCCTAGGTTTAGTTAAGATGTTCCTTATGTGGTTACCTCCTGTGTGCCACTTTGTGTTTCTGTGAACCCTTGTTTCCCCTCCTTGTGTTTTACTCCATGTTTTCCGTTATGTCCATGCTCTCTCTCCTCCTGTCTGAACCTCTGTGTACTTCCTGTTTTACTTTGACAGTCTCTCGTCAGTATGCGTCATGTTGTATTCACCCCTGCCCTGTCTCATTACGATTATCTGTGTCAGCTGTGTTCCCCGTGTGCTCCCACTTCCCTTGTTTACCCTATGTGTATTTATGTCCGCGTCTCCCTCAGTTCAGTGTTGCGTTCTCCCTCATGCTGTGTGTGATTCTCCCTGTGTTTCCTGGTGAGCTTTATATTTAGTTTTTCCCAGTTTAGTTTTCTATAACCTGTGTTTCCAACAATAAAGCTGTGCTTTTTGAGTTTATCCCCCGTGTCCCCATGAGTTTGTGTTTGGGTCTAATTCCTGCCTGCCACACAGCCGCAACCATGACAGAAAACAAGAGATCAATTACTAAAACAGTTCCTGAAAACAGGTCTAACTCTGGATAGCCAGAGATTTACATCAATGCGGAACAAAGTAACAAGAAGTTTGAGACAGGCCAAAGAAAAATTTTTTATAAATATAATTGAGAGAGCCAAAGGTAATGGTAATGATCATCAGTGAGCTATAACAGGAAAACGTCTTTACTTAGTTCACCAAGAGATGTCGAAATAGAACATATTTCTGTTAAAATCACTCTTTCCCCAGAAATGTCATTTACGTTGATCTGTTTATATCACCCTCCTTCCGCAAAGAATATTTTTTATGAACAACTACAGATATTACATAAATATCATACTATAAATAATAAGTCTAATGAAATAATTGTAATGGGAGATTTTAATGTCAACTGGGACTGTGAAAAGGACAGAAAAACACTCAAGGACATAATGGAGACTTTGAACTTTACTCAACACATTGAACAACCCACAAGAATAACGAGACACTCTAAAACTAAAATAGATCTGGTTTTCAGTAATAAGCCCGAGCGAATTATTAAATCTTATAATTTTATCTCTGGTATTTCAGACCACAATTTTATATTATTTTCTAGAAAACTTATAAAATCACGGGTTAAGAATCACTTTCAAAGTTCATCTAATAGGAGATCCTTTTATGAATTTATACCAAGAAGTCAGCGACAAAATGTAGCAGAAGCATTAGCATCAGCATCAGTTAACTGGGAGCCTTTATTGTGTAGTGTTGATCCACAATTCTGCAGTAGTCACTTCACTGACATTGTCAAGGATGTTATATCAACATACTCCATTAGAGGTCGACAAAAAATAAAGACAACATCTAATTTGCCCTGGTTAAACAAAGAGTGCAAGAATTTAATGAAAACAAGAGATCAATTACTAAAACAGTTCCTGAAAACAGGTCTAACTCTGGATAGACAGAGATTTACTTCAATGCGGAACAAAGTAACAAGAAGTTTGAGACAGGCCAAAGCAAATTTTTTTATAAATATAATTGAAAGAGCCAAAGGTAATGGTAAAATTATCTGGCAAAACGTAAATAAATGACTTGGCTATCATTCAAACTAAATTAAAAATACAATTGAACTTTATGTAAATAACTCTATTGTTAGAGAGCCTCTATCTATTGCCAGTAACTTGAACATTTTCTTTATTTCATCTGTTAAGGAGATCAGTCAGAGCTTTGACTCAGTCGTATGCTCTGATAATGTAAATGATGTTGGTCAAAATTTGTTCACCATCACTCATATTTCAGACACTGAAGTTGCTAAGCTAATTACAGGTTTAAAACAATCAAAAGCACTTGATGTATGTGGTATTAACACAAATTTCCTAAAGGAACATATGGATTTGCTTGTATGTCCAACAACTCATGTTTTGAATATGTCTTTTGAACACTCCATTGTTCCAACAGATTGGAAAATTGCTGCAGTTACACAAATTTTCAAACCAGGTGTGAAGACTGACATGGCTAATTATTGCCCCATAAGCATACTCCCGGTCGTATCTAAAATAGCTGAGAAGTGGGTGGTTAAACTCCTCACTGCTCACCTAGAAAACACCGAACCCTCATTACATTCATTGCAGTTTGGCTTTCGGGCACATCACTCCACAGATACTGCCCTGTGTCTGTTAGTGGAGAACTTGAAGAGCTTGCTGGACAAGAGGCCTTGTGTTGGAGCTGTATTTTGAGACCTGAAGAAGGCTTTCAACTCTGTAAACCATCAGATATTGTTGTCCAGATTGACTCAGTTTAATATCTCCAGTCAGGCTCTTCAGTGGTTTACCTCATATCTCTCACACAGGAAACAGTGTGTGGTGTTGGACGGGGTTAAATCTCCCTATTTAGATTGTGATACAGGGGTTCCTCAAGGATCTGTTCTTGAGCCCTTATTGTTCTCTCTTTTTATCAATAACTTACCTGAAGTCTGTCCAATTATATTTGCTCAAATGTATGCGGATGATGTAGTTACATATGCGCAAGCAAATAGTGTCCAGCAGGTGGCAAAAGATCTTACAGCTGCTTTAGCATTAATGCATTTCTGGCTGGAGGACTCATGCCTAATGCTGAACCCTCAAAAACTGTCTGCATGTATTTTTCAAAATGTCCCTTAAACTTGAAGCAGTCAAACATATTCCTGAATGGAGTAGAGCTTGAATTAGCTCCAAAATTTAAATATCTTGGGGTCATTCTAGACCCATCATTATCCTTCAAGAGTCACATAAATAAAGTGTCCCAGGTACTTAAATTTAATAATCAAAATTTTAATCATATACGTAATAATTTAAATATGAATGTTGCAAAAACTTATTTTTACTCAATGATTATCTCTCATATGGACTATTTTTTGACGTCCTGGTCCCTTGCTTGTCCAACAACACTTAAAGCTATCGAAAACATTTATAAAAGAAGTTTAAAACTACTTAACAAAAAAAACCCCACCTTCCCACAACCACTGTCATGTGTTAAAAAACATAAATTACTGAACTTAGATAACTTAGTGAATATAAAGTCTTACACTCCCTTGCTCCACCACCACTAAAGCAGTTCATTAGGCATAAAGAAAACTCAGACAGGACCACTCGAGCTACAACCCGAGGAGACTTGTTTATACCCCACAGACAGACAGCATTTGGGCAGAACGTCCTTTCTGTCAAGGGTGGCCATCTGTGGAACAGTCTTCCTCAATCCATTAGAGAATGCTCTATTTTCAATTTGTTTAAGGCAAAGGTTAAAAACTGGTTATGGACAAATCAAGTGTGTGATCATGTATACGTTGTATAGTTTTAATGTTTTATCTGGCAACAGAATGGTGTGTATGTGTGAGTTTGGTGATGAGTTTTTATTATGGATTAATTATGAATTTTCTTATGAATTATTATGTCTATTTAAAAAAAAATTGTTTATGGACAACAGATGGAAACTAGCCCTTGGCTATAATCTGGTATGTTTGCAGTCATGTAATTCTTTTACATTTATGTTCTTTAACATGCACTGTCCTAAATAAATTAATTAAATAATTAAATTAAATCTCCCTACGCGTGTGTTCAATAAATCATTGTTTTGACTGGCCTTCTCTGGAGTATTGGCTATTTGTTCTCAACCACACACTAAAGAATCAGGACAGTTTTTGGTGCTGTGACTCCGTATGTGGTGTTTTGACTGAGAAATCCAGAGTCCAGTGGTGGTGAAGTTGATGGACAACCAAGTGGACTGAGCAGGCCCGTGAAATACAAAGGTAGGCACATCCTGTTGATTTATCCGAATTGTGCTGATTTGGAAACTAAGCTACATTATAAAGTCCACTGGGGAGATTTCTGGTGAATGCCCATTGTGATAGATTTAAAACCTGCCATCTATAATCCAGTTTTGAGTTCCCTCCCCAGACACCTTAACACACACTCACATCCTGGGCCATCTGACCTCAGGAATTCGCATGATAAGGTGGGGCCAGGTTTCACAATGAGCTCACCCGAAACCCTGGCTGATTGGGACCCACACCCAATTTCACACCTTGGCTCAGGCGATTAGAGGATCATCAGGGGGTCCTTTGTCCCTCTTTGGGGGGATACTCCCACTAGGTTTAAATCTGGGACTCCCCACCATTTGACCTTAGAACTGAAGAAGCTTCTCGGATGAGAGGTGAAACGTCTTCAAGCAACTTAAAGAAGTCCAGAAGCTTTTCTTTGCAAGCTCCTTTGACCCATGGGTTAGTTATTTTCATTTTTTTTCTGTGATTGTGGGTTGAGAAATGGGAGACACCGAAGGGAGATACCTGGTAATGAATACTCTTCCATAGATACCCACTGCATTTCTGAACCATGAATAATCCAGGCAGACGTTGATTTTAATTGAGCTGCCCAGCAGTTCATTCTGAAGCTTGGCAGTTTGGGGCCCCCTTTTTCTTTTCCAGACATTAACATTTTGAGTCTGACACTTGGTCGTTTATTCTGCCACATAAAATAAGATGTAATGCTTTCTAATAATTTGAATGCAGACTCTAGGATCAGAATGGGTATGTTCTGAAATCAGAATAATAGGCGTAGAAAAATATTCATCCATATAAATTCAATCCTCCCCATAAGAGTGAGTGGAAGTAGGTTGCATCTGTCCAAGTCCCCCTTAATCTCCTTGAATAACTGATCATAATTGAGAACTGATTGGTTTATGGAGTAATGATTACATGATAAGCAATGTTCCCTCTAAGCTGCGCACGTGCGCAATTGCGCACTGCTGGCACGGTCTCTGCGCACGGAAAATCTGCGTTGCGCACAGAAAACTGAATTGAAATTAAAATTAATACTTTAACAATTCTGTTTTGCAGTGTTAGTCAGTAAGTGACTGGCTGCTCCCATATGGGATTAGAACGATGCCACCTTATCCCATAGTCCAGCCAATAATGCGATTCACATTCGTATATACGCAGCCAATCCAGTCATTGACAGGCTATGACAGCGTCTTTATGTGCCGACACCGGTGTTTTAGCGAGCAAAGCGGCGTGGCTGATGTGGAGTGGAGCCACGTTAATGACAACGTGTACAACCATTGGAGATGTGAGCAGGACAGACGAACAATTGATGGAAAAAGTGTGGACTTTATACCAGTTTTTAAATTGTGTTGATAGGCCACATAAAACCAGAGTTAGGATAAAAATATCTGCAATGTTTGGTTTTCTTCCTGGATACTATTGTTGTTTATATTTACTGCGGGAAGAAATTGTAAAAAACTGCGTTTTTTTTTTTTTTAAAAAGGCTAGAAAGCACTCTCCGCATGTGAGCAAAAACAACCCCCCCTCCCCGCCTCTCTCTTTCCTATTCATCCAAAAATGTACCATGTCGACTAATCAAAAATTGGTATGGCAACTTGGCATCTAGTTGTTAAGAAACGGGGGGAAGTTTTAGGAGTGACGGCGGTGTTTTGAGATGTGAGAGATTTGAGACGTTTAGCGCAAATCTTGTGTAGTTAGTGTGTAGTGTAGTCAATAGTTTTGTTGTGTGTGTCAGAACAATGAGGCGACGGCTGAATGTTACAGGTGTTACAGCAGTGATACATCTCCTGCTGTCAGGTCTGCAGGTATCAGGCTGTTGTTCTCCTTTATCTCATAGTGGACAGAAATTATGTTTTGGAGTGGCACAAATAATTTGTGTGGCATCAAATTTGATGCAGAACAGCTGATTGTTCTGTAAATAGCTCGAAATGTTTATTTAAAAATGCATTTGCTGCATTTAAAAAAAAAATATCTGCCAAACTGAGTTACTTTTTTTGAGGAGTAACTATACAATTAATTGCCCAACACTGGTCATTATATACTGTATTTTGCAGACAGAGAGTTACAGGACTCTCTCCCAGACCACAGACTCATACTCATAATACAAGTCAGAGCTTTATGAAAAAGAAAAAAGAAAGTTGTGTTTTTCGAAATTGGAGTTCAAGTTATTTTATTTATTTATTTATTATTTATTTTTACTTCCAATAGTGTTAACATACTACATAGGTTAATGGATAGATTTTTTTTTACATTTTTATTGTAAGTGGGCTAAAGCAGTTTAAAAGTAGTCTAACATAAATGTAAATGCTGTAATTTGATTATTTTAACTTGTAACTTGGATGGATTAGATGCTGGCGTGACCACAGTGCACACGTCTGATGTCGCTCACAGTGGTCCAAGGGACGCTCAGGGAGTTTGTGTGTTCGCTCAGACACATGAAAAATTAGAGGGAACATTGGTGATAAGTATCTGAAACCCTGTTTAGAGTGTCTAAAAGATACAAGATGATCCAACCGTGTGGGCCAGTTCCCAACAATCATTAACACCTCAGATTTGTTTGTATTTATTTTATTCCTGACACTGTACCATAATCTTTAAGGTTACTCAAAAGAGCTGGGACGGAGGTGACCGGCTTCTCTGAAAATAGCAAAATATCATCTGCGAAAAGTGAACACTTATGTTGCGTATTGGTTTCATCTCTAATTCCTTGTATGAAAGAGTTGGATCTGATCGGTTCAGCTAACGGTTCAATGTTAAGAGCAAATAAGGACGGCGATAACACTTCACCCTACCTAGTGCCACGGCCTAAAGAGAAGAAGTCAGAGCAGTGGCCATTAACCCTTACCCAGTGGACAAGAGGGCGCCAGTGTGCTCGGCAAGCCATCTCCTCCTCGCCCTTTCCTCTCCTTTTGATGATATTTGAAGTTTACACAGCACCATTCTCGGATGAAAATATGTTAAAAGTTTATTTTGTGACCCAGAAAGACTAATATTTCAAACTCCGCCACTCTGTGTTCCTCCGCCACTGCCTCGTTTGAGTTTGGATGAAATGGATTCTGGGATATTGTATTTCGTCATTTTGAGCTGATTGGAGACGAAAATAGCCAATCAGATTTTTTTTGCTTCCAAATCTGTGATTGGTTGGTTTTGTGGCACAAATATAACGGTGTCCAGAAAGAGTTGAGCGCGCATGGGCAGAAATGATGAGAGCCCGAGCAACACATTGCGAGCGAGCGCAAATCCAAAAACTGAGCAAGAGGTGTTGCTATTGTGTGTGTGTATGGATAATAGCAAACACTGAAATACATTTTTTCGCACGCAGCAATGAGTTTTGGTCACTCAAATTTAGCTTTTCTTCGCTCAAAATAAATTTCTCCTCAAAATTTAACACTTACCCCCACAAACTGTGTTTTTTTTTACCTGCGCTCAAATGTTTTTTTTTTCTACGTGCACTCAGAATAGTGGCACAAAAATGACACCCTACAGGCTCGACAACTAGATCACAGATTGAATTTTACACAGGTTGTAGTCACATTAAGGATTGTTATCCGGTTGAACAAAGTCATGAACTCTTTTAACTGTTTTAGCCTGAGCTACATTACATCTCTTTGATGGGACTTCTTTTACCCTTATTTATACATTTACATTTTTGAAATAAATTTAGTAACTTTTAACCATAGGTGTTTTCTCCATTATGAACTTCAACTAATAATCAATCTATGACACGTGTACATTTTTGACCACGACGGTGCTGAAAGGGTGCAAAATTGTTGGACTGCACAAGGGTTAAATACTATTTTTAAATACTATTTGAATACTAGTTCTTCTCTGTGATCATTGAGGAGAGTCATTGAGGTTTATCACAGTGTTACCTTCTTGTGAGTGAATTTTTCAGTTGAATGAAGTCTAAAACCAGCATCACCCTTACATCACCAGGGAAACAACATTCAAGGACAACAGAATAAAAATGCCTGATATTTTCACAATCTGAGAGTTTAAAACTTGACAAAGTTGATTCAGATAAAGTTATTTGAACAAAAACTACTGGATCTTTATCCTGTGCTTGATCTGATTCTTCATGATTCCTCCACAGAGTGGACCAGCAGAGCTCAGAGGTTCCCAGTGATCAGTCTGCCCAGCAGCATCAAACACAGCTGGACTCCATATTTATGGTCTGTACATGTACAACAACTACTTTTACATCTATTCTGTCACAGTTTTCTCCATGCTGCTCTTTGTAGACCAGTGGACAGTCAGTGTGTCCAACATAGATCTAATGTTTGGCTCTGTGATTTCAGTCTGATTGGCTCATTCATAAAGTATTCTCTTCCAGCTGCTGGAGGACAACATCATCACTTTTGTGAAAGACGAGCTGAAGAAGATCCAGAAGGTTCTGAGTCCAGATTACCCAGACTGCTTAGAGAGTCAGATGGAGAATGATGAGCAGAGGAAGAGCAGCAGAGAGGCATTTGTGAAGATCATGCTGGACTTCCTGAGGAGAATGAAGCAGGAGGAGCTGGCTGACCATCTGCAGAGCAGTAAGAGGATTTCTGTTAAAATCTAATCTGCACGATGAATGAAACATTTATACAAATACCTCAAGAAATAGACCAGCATATATTAAAAAATGTTCTCATATTGACTTTATAAAAATTTTTTTGATAATATTTCTTCATTCAGAACATGTTGCTGGAGTTTGTTATCGTAACCTTAAATCCACCCTGAAGAAGAAGTTCCAGTGTGTGTTTGAGGGGATCGCTAAAGCAGGAAACCCAACCCTTCTGAATCAGATCTACACAGAGCTCTACATCACAGAGGGAGGGACTGCAGAGGTCAATGATGAACATGAGGTCAGACAGATTGAAACAGCATCCAGGAAACCAGACAGACCAGAAACAACAATTAGACAAGAAGACATCTTTAAAGTCTCACCTGGAAGAGATGAACCAATCAGAACAGTGCTGACAAAGGGAGTGGCTGGCATTGGGAAAACAGTCTTAACACAGAAATACACCCTCGACTGGGCTGAAGACAAAGCCAACCAGGACATCCAGTTCATATTTCCATTCACTTTCAGAGAGCTGAATGTGCTGAAAGAGGAAAAGTTCAGCTTGGTGGAACTTGTTCATCACTTCTTTACTGAAACCAAAGAAGCAGGAATCTGCAGCTTTGAAGACTTCCAGGTTGTGTTCATCTTTGATGGTCTGGATGAGTGTCGACTTCCTCTGGACTTCCACAAAACTACAATCCTAACTGACCCTAGAAAGTCCACCTCAGTGGATGTGCTGCTGATAAACCTCATCAGGGGGAAACTGCTTCCCTCTGCTCACCTCTGGATAACCACACGACCTGCAGCAGCCAATCAGATCCCTCCTGACTGTGTTGGCATGGTGACAGAGGTCAGAGGGTTCACTGACCCACAGAAGGAGGAGTACTTGAAGAAGAGATTCAGAGATAAGGAGCAGTCCAGCAGGATCATCTCCCACATCAAGACATCACGAAGCCTCCACATCATGTGCCACATCCCAGTCTTCTGCTGGATCACTGCTACAGTTCTGGAGGATGTGCTGAAAACCAGAGAGGGAGGACAGCTGCCCAAGACCCTAACTGAGATGTACATCCACTTCCTGGTGGTTCAGGCCAAAGTGAAGAAGGTCAAGTATGATGGGGGAGCTGAGACAGATCCACACTGGAGTCCAGAGAGCAGGAAGATGATGGAGTCTCTGGGAAAACTGGCTTTTGATCAGCTGCAGAAAGGAAACCTGATCTTCTATGAATCAGACCTGACAGAGTGTGGCATCGATATCAGAGCAGCCTCAGTGTACTCAGGAGTGTTCACACAGATCTTTAAAGAGGAGAGAGGACTGTACCAGGACAAGGTGTTCTGCTTCATCCATCTGAGTGTTCAGGAGTTTCTGGCTGCTCTTCATGTCCATCTGACCTTCATCAACTCTGGACTCAATCTGCTGGAAGAACAACAGACAACCTCCTGGTGGTTTAGATTAATTGGTATACCAAACCTAGAGTCTCTCCATCAAAGTGCTGTGAACAAGGCCTTACAGAGTCCAAATGGACACCTGGACTTGTTCCTCCGCTTCCTCCTGGGTCTTTCACTGGAGACCAATCAGACACTCTTAAAAGGCCTGCTAACACAGACAGGAAGTAACTCGCAGACCAATCAGGAAACAGTTCAGTACATCAAGGAGAAGCTCAGTGAGAATCTGTCTGCAGAAAAAAGCATCAATCTGTTTCACTGTCTGAATGAACTGAATGATCGTTCTCTAGTGGAGGAGATCCAACAGTCCCTGAGTTCAGGAAGTCTTTCCACAGATAAACTTTCTCCTGCTCAGTGGTCAGCTCTGGTCTTCATCTTACTGTCATCAGAAGAAGATCTGGATGTGTTTGACCTGAAAAAATACTCTGCTTCAGAGGAGGCTCTTCTGAGGCTGCTGCCAGTGGTCAAAGCCTCAAACAAAGCTCTGTAAGTAATATTTACTTGTGTCGTTACTTTTAAAATAATAATAATAATAATAATAATAATAATAATAAAAAAACAGTAATACTAGTAATAACAGGCAATATTAACTGATTAATTATTAATCTATTTCAGCCATCACAGTTTTAAATCCTTTTTAAATCCTGAGATAATTAAACTTGGATTAACTTCTTATGGAAACTTTTAAGATTTAGGTTATCAACACATGTTTATGCAATAACTCACATATAATTTCTATTGGATCCTTCCAAAAGCTTTTTCTCCAGTTTTTGCCAGTGATAGTTTCACAAATTACAAAGTTCACTACGTACAAAGTTCAAAAATATTTCTACTTTTTTCTTGCAAAGTTAAATGTACAATGATGGAACACATAATTAAACCTAAATTAAATTCCAAGATATGTTGTCTTCATCTAGGTATTTAATAAATGTACATTTAAAATGATTGATCAGTTAAAAAAAGATATAAAACATTATGCCAACACTTAATTCCAAGCTCTATATGTATATATATATATTTGTATTAGTGAGTTAATTCCCCAGTGTCATCCATAGTGGTGCTAGTTTCAGTCATTATCCAAATGTACTGTTCATAATGTTGAGGAACCCTTTAGTCAGCTGAGACTTAAAAAGTCACTTGGATGATTTAAAAGATATTTCTCGAATTGAAAAACATTGCAACTAGAAGAACAGAATCCACTTTTTGGTATTACGACTACGCCAATCAGAGCTCAGTAAAATCAATATTGAATTGGTGTGTAACTTTGCCAAAATAATGTTGGACTCTGTAGTTTTCTCTGGTCCCCTTCCCAATCAGACCACGATCGACACGTTTAGCCACATGTTCTCCTTTTTTTTTTTCTTTTTTTTTTTGGTCTGTCCCATTTGGTTCTTTAGCCGTCAGAATTGTTGTCTGAAGACCAACAAGGATACCAAATGGATTTATTTTGCCAAATGGATCATCATGGCATTGCCGTATTGGTCCATTTGATCAAACTTTGTTGTTATTATTTATTTTATTTTCAGTTGTTACAGATGGGACAGACATGACTGGGGGATAGGAAAGGGAGAAAGAAAGAGAGGAAGGAAAAGAAAAACAGAAGGGAAAAGGGACAGTGAGAAAGGGCACTTACAAAGACAAAGAGAAGAAAAAACTCCTGGATCACCTGTTGAGAGAAAAAGAAGAGAAAACAAGCAAAAACAACAACAACAACAACAACAACAAAGCAACATACTAAACACAACACCATCATGTTAATCTAGCTAAGTGTGAACAGCAGTAAATACTAAATATTGAAAGTTGTTGTGCAGCACGCAGGACAGACAGCGCACAATGTTCTTTGAAGTAGCAGCTAAGAAAGGTGTAGTTTATGTCTACGAACAGTGAACACCCGTGTGCACACCTGTGTGGATCAACGCGCTTGTATACAAAAGGTATCCCCATGTAACGGTCTGCTAGAGGGTGTGGAGGCCCATAGCCCCGTCCCCCAGGGCATGAAGCAGGCATGGAGGAGATCCAGGCTCCAGACATCCAGAGGCCCCAGAGTGCGAGAGCCCAAGGAGTACCACCGGAGGGGCATCTGTGCCACCCTCCTGGGAAGGGCTGAGGAGATCCCCAGACGAGGGGGTCACCCAGTAGCCACGGAGCAGAAGCCAGAGGGGGCTGCACTGGCGTGCCCGCCGGCTCTACCGGCAGCCAGCTGTGCCAGAGTGAACCGAGTTGCAGGCCCCGAGGCCGGAGGCCCGAGGGCCCCCTTTTGCCCCGGAAGAGGCCTGACCGAGCGACAGGCACCAGGCCCCGCCAAGTAGCCACCGGGAGTGAGCTGGTGCATACCTGAGCGCCCAGCCCCGGACACCAAGAACCACCAGTGCACCAACCCACATGTTCTCCTTAAATTGCTGGCTGTCTGACTGGTGTCTAAAAAACATTGTGGGCTTCATAGATATTTGGCAAACCTTCTGGAGGAAACTTGGTCTCTCCTGCCTGATCATTCTGATCATTTCCTAGTAACATTTACAGTAATTGATTACACTGCAGTGGAGAGTAGACTTTATCACAGTAGATGTCTTTCTGAAAGCGATGTAACTAAGAATATAATGTATTATGTGTAATATGTTTGACAATATAATACACCCTCTGTTATCATCCTCAATACCCTGTACCAACACAGAGCAGAGCAGTTACCTGAACACTACTCCAACAGAGGTGTATAATCTTGTTAATAATTGTACCTCCTAATTACGTATGACTCTTGATACTGTAGCTGCTGTAAAAGATAAGGCCTCAAACTAGAAGTACCTGACTCCATGGGATAATTCTCAAACACGTAGCCTAAAGTAGATAACTCATAAGCTGGAGAGGAAATTTAGCCATTTAGCCTGGAGAAATAGTTTGTTGCTTTATAAGAAAGCCCTCTGCAAAGCCAGAACATCTTACTATTCATCACTGGTTGAAGAAAATAAGAACAACCCTAGGTTTCTCTTCAGCACTGTAGCCAGGCTAACAAAAAGCCAGATAACTGTTGAGCCAACCATTCCTTAAGCGTTAACTACTAATTAATTTTTGAACTTCTAAACAAATAAAATTGTTATCATTCATTTAGACTCTTTTTCTTTTACTTCAATAGATCTTCCCGAGTTAACTTCAATAATTACAAAAATGTTCAATGACGTCCTGCCATTAATTAATGCTTCAATCTTAAATATGATCAACCTATCTCTAATAATCGGCTATGTACCACAGGCCTTCAAGCTGGCTGTAGTTAAACCTTTACTTAAAAAGCATCTCTAGACCCAGCTGTCTTAGCTAATTATAGGCCAATCTCCAACCTTCCTTTCATATCAAACATCCTTGAAAGAGTAGTTGTCAAACAGCTAACACATCATCTGCAGAGGAATGGCTTATTTGAAGCGTTTCAGTCAGGTTTCAGAGCTCATCACAGCACAGAAACAGCGTTAGTGAAGGTTACAAATGATCTTCTTATGGCCTCTGACAGTGGACTCATCTCTGTGCTTGTCCTGCTAGACCTCAGTGCAGTGTTCGATACTGTCGACCTTAATATTCATCAGAGCAATTAGAACATGCTGTACGTATTACTGGTTCTGCACTGCAGTGGTTTGTATCATATCTATCTAATTGGCTCCAATTTCTTCATGTCAGTGGAGAGTCATCTTCACACACTAAGGTCAAGTATGGTGTTCCACAGGGTTCAGTGATAGGACCAATTCTGTTTACATTATAAATGCTTCGCTTAGGCAGTATCATCAGAAGAGATAGCATACATTTTCCCTGCTATGCAGATGACATGCAGCTCTATCTATCCCTGAAGCCAGATAGCACACACCAATTAGTTAAACTGTCTTAAAGATATAAAGACCTGGATGGCCACTAACTTTCTGCTTCTTAATTCAGATTAAACTGCGTTATTTGTGCTCGGCCCTCAAAATCTTAAAAATATGGTATCTAACCAGATTCTTACTCTGGATGGCATTACCTTGTAGTGATGGGATTTCCGGCTCTTTTTAGAGAACCGGCTCTTTCGGCCTGGCTCACTAAAAAGAGCCGGCTCTTTCGGCTCTGAACCGGCTCTTCGGGTTGTTTTGTTGCTTTAATTAATTTATTATTAACAATAATATAAAATTATGCACAAAAGGAATTACTAATGTAAAAAAGTGGTTTTATTTATATATGTTTATATATAAATATATGCGGTGGCCCCTTGAGACAAAGCAGGTACAAACTCCAAAACACATTTCTAGCGTTAACTTAACTTCAAAAACAGAGCTACCTAGATCACTTAAATTACACAATTGAAAGCATGTGTGTATTGTTTGTGTATTTATACACAAGCGCTAATATATATTCAAATAATTTTTAAAAAGTTTTCATTTACCTGTTACTACCACACACCAAACCCAGACATTGGTACTTGCTGGAATGGGTAGCCAATGGGTAACAAAAGCTCAACACTGCACCTAGCATCCTGGAGCACTTCTGTTGTGTTTTGGAGTTTTTACGTGCTTCGGAGTTTGTACATGCTATGGAGTTCATACGTGTTTTGAAGTTTGTATGTGCTTTGTCTCTAGGGGCCACCGTAAATATACTTTTATTTGTTCACTCAACATAAAATGTAATAAATAAATCATATAATACAAAACCAACTATTCACATTTCAACTTTTAACTATTTAAATTTTCAGCTTTTTCCTTTTAAACAAATGTAAAGTGGAACAACACAAAACACTGCAAACCACAACACAATTAAATATAAATTAAAATATGAAAACAAAAAGAAAATGCATATTCTCTGTCATATAGGCCTGCATGAATAAACTTTATGAATCCTTTATCATCTGCAACTGAAAATAGTTGTGGATGATTACTATACTTTTCTAATGTGACGTTGTTGTCCCTGGCTCTCTTTCTCTCTCTCTCCCTCCCGCTCTGTTCCTCTGCTACTGCAAGTGTAACTACCGCCCCTCCCCCCTCTTCCCAGCACAACGCACAAGGCTCGCATGTGGAGTGAAGCGGAAAAAAGGGTGAGAAAAAGGAAAAAAAAAACATGGCTCGCGATAAGGAGCAGGCTCGCGTCGTTCACGTCAAAGATCCGGCTCTAAGAGCCGTTTCGTTCGCGACCGACACATCACTATTACCTTGGCCTCTAGTAACACTGTGAGGAGCCTTGAAGTCATGTCCTTCAATGCACATATTAAACAAATATGTAAGACTGCTTTCTTCCATTTGTGCAACATCTCTGAAATTAGAAGTATCCTGTCTCAGAGTGATGCTGAAAAACTAGTTCTTCTGTGGAGCCAGCTTCCAGTTTGGATTCGGGAGACAGACACTATCTCTACTTTTAAGATTAGGCTTAAAACTTTCCTTTTCACTAAGGCATATAGTTAGGGCTGGGCTAGGTGACCCTGAATCCCTTCTTAGTTATGCTGCAATAGATGTAGGCTGCTGGGGAAGCCTCATGATGCATTGAGCTTTTCCTTTCCAGTCACCTTTCTCACTCACTATATGTTAGTCGACCTCTCTGCATTGAATCGTACCTGCGTTTCATCTCTGTCTCTCTTCCACAGCATCTTTTTATCCTTTTTCCTTCTCTCACCCCAACCGGTCGCAGCAGATAGCTGCCCCTCCCTGAGCCTGGTTCTGCCTGTTAAAAGGGAGTTTTTCCTTCCCACTGTCGCCAAAGAGTTTGTTCATAGGAGGTCATATGATTGTTGGGTTTTTCTGTGTAACTATTATTGTGGGATCTACTGTACAATATAAAGCACCTTGAGGCGACTTTTGTTGTGATTTGGCACTATATAAATAAAATTGAATTAAATTGAAAATAAGTTGCTAATTTTCAAAAACCTATACATATATTCATATAAGTTATATGCAACTATTTAGCAAAAAATGTAGCAGAAGTATTTTTTTCCTTTTTGTTTTTTTTTTTACAACAATATAAAACTATTTACTGAAAAACCAGCTGTTCTGCATCAAATAAGATGCTACCTAAATTACTTGTGCCACTTCAAAAAATACTTTCTGTCCAGTATAAGACAGAGGAGGGCATCACATCTGATACCTGCAGGCCTGACAGTGGGTTTTATCACTCCTGTTTTCCACCTTGAGACAAAGTTTACACTGCTATCTGCTTTTGGTGGCTTTTTGGCAGCAACTGTGGAAACTATGTGATAATTTCATGGTTTGATCCAGGAGTTTAAGCTGTTCTATTTTTGCTAGTTAAGAAGAAAGATAAGAAATTGCTTAATTTAATATTCACCATTTTCACCATGAATATGCTTTTCTTTCTTTTTTTCAGGCTGAGTGGCTGTAACCTTTCAGAGAGAAGCTGTGAAGCTCTGTCCTCAGTTCTCAGCTCTCAGTCCTCCAGTATACAAGAGCTGGACCTGAGTAATAACAATCTACAGGATGCAGGAGTGAATATTTTGTGTGCTGGAGTGAAGAGTCCACACTGTAAACTGGAAATTCTCAGGTCAGTCAGATCAAGTGAAAAATAGCCAATAAGAATTATAGACTTATAGGTACTTAAGCTAACTTTATCGATATGTGTTTGTGTTTTTAGTATTTCAGTACAAGTCACAGTAATAATAATACCAGCCAGTCCTGAAACAAGATTGATATGTTATTTTTATGAATACACTTTGACACTAGTATTATTATTTATTTATGTATTTATTTATTTTTTTGTTTGGGGGGGTGGTCATTTTTTTCAGACTCTGTGGCTGTAACCTGTCAGAGAGAAGCTGTGAAGCTCTCTCCTCAATTCTCAGCTCTCCGTCCTCAATCCTGAGAGAGCTGGATCTGAATAATAATGGCCTCAAGGAATCAGGAGTGAATCTTCTGTCTGCTGGAGTGGAAAGCCCACACTGTAAATTGGGAATTCTAAGGTCAGAATTCAATCATTGCACAAGATGTCCATTTAAAACATTAAAAATTAATTATGCCACTGGATAAACTGGATAAAATCTTTGACTCATACTAATGTTAATCTATGCTGTTAATGCTGTTAAAACTGTCGGAGGTGTGTGCTGAAGATTTTGTGGAGTGGGGCATCTGCCAGGCATTCCCAGCGTACCCTCACTATACGTTTAGTTGCACCAGGTCTCTCCAGCATCCTTCCCAACACGTTATCTAACTCACCACAAGGTGGTGATCAGTTGACAGTTCAGCCCCTCTGTTTACCCAAGTGTCCATATCATGGCCGCAATTCTGGTGATACGATTACAAAATCCATCCTGGTTCTCGTCCAAAATGAGTCCTGGTGCCTCCTGCACTTTGGACATTCTTATGTTTAAACTTGGTGTTTGTTATGGTCAAATTGGGGTTTGCACAGAGATCAAAAAACAAAACACTGCTCGGTTTCATATCCGGGAGGCAGTTCCTCTTAATCATGCTCCTCCAGGTCTCACTGTCGTTGCCCACATGAGTGCTGAAGTTTCCCAGTAGGTCAATAGGTTTCCAGGTGGAGCACCATAAAGAGCACACCCTCAGAGTCTCAAAGAAGACTGGGTGCTCTGAACAGTCATTCAGTACATAAGCGCAGATAACAGTCAGAACCTATTTCCCAACCCAAAGGCTTGGGGAACAAACTCTCTCATCCACTAGGAGAAACCCCAACATACAGTCAGCAAGCCAAGGGCATACTAGGATACCCAACCCAGCTTGCTGCCTTTGCCAAGGGCAACTCCAGACCGAGACAGAGTCCAGCGACTCTTCATGAGACTGGTTCCAGAGCCCAAGTGATGTGTTGAGGTGCGCCAGATCATATCTAGCCGTAACTCTTACCCTGGCTCCTTCCATATCAAAGAGGTGACATTCCATGTCTCATTTGCTTGTCTTGGTAACCAAGAACCATTTGGCCTCCACTCCTGGCCGCCGCCTGACACAAAATGCACCCGACCGCTACAGTGCCTCCTGCAGGTAATGGGACTGCTGGAGCATGGGCCCATGTTCCTTTTTTGGGCTGTGCCCAACTGACACTCACCCTTGGGTACTCTCCCTGGGTCTGGCTCCTGGGCAGGGCCCCAGTAACCCTATCCAAGGCAAGGGGAAGGTTTCCTCAATGTTCTACTCAAAGGGGTCTTCACTCTTTCTCTGGTCCCTCACCCAGGCCCAATTTGCCATCTTAGACCCTACCAGCAGGAAAAACCCCCGAGAACACAGCACCTGGGATCTCTGGGACACATAAACCCCTCCACCATGATAAGGTAGTGATTCACAGAGGGTTGTGGTTATTTTTAAGGTTTAAGGTAAAAAAAAATTCTCATCAGAAAATAAAACTTTCTTTCACCAATCAATTGTGTCAGATGTTTAGTTCCTCCTCGGCCTCCTTTAGCAGTATTGATACTTGTCACAAATGTAGCATATTTAAAGCTCTGGAGGTCAAGATTACTGAATTGGAGACTCGGCTTCGCACCCTTCATTCCCCCTTAGCTAGCCCGGTCCCTGTAGCTGGTGCAGCCGAAGATAATGTAGGCCCCGCTAGCTGTTCCCCGGCAGACCCCAGCAAATGGGGAATGAGGTTGGCTGGGTGATGGTGAGGAGGTAGCATAGTCTTAAACAGAAGCCCCAGGTACACCACCAACCTGTTCATGTGTCTAACCGTTTTTCCCCACTCGGCGACACACCCGCCGGGGGTCAAACTCTGGTAATTGGTGCTTCTGTTCTCAGACATGTGAAGCTAGAGACACCGGCAACCAATTGTCAATTGTCTTCCAGGGGCCAGAGCAGGCGACATTGAAGGAAATTTAAAACTGCTGGCTAAGGATAAACGTAAATTCAGTAAAATCCTAATTCACGTTGGCAGTAATGACACCCGGTTACAATCATTAAACAAAGATGAACATTTTCAATCATAAATATTAGTTTGTGGGGAGCACAAACTAATTTGTGGACTGGCTGGTATTATTCAGAATGCGGTATCATCACATGGTTCATGCAGATGTCAGATAGTTCCTGAAGTGCTGATTGGAATATGTGAACATAGGGAGACAGAGATGTGTTTCTTGGCCATTACTAGTAAATAAATATATTGATCTACAATAGTGTTTATACCACAGTGGAGTGTATGTAGTTGAATCTTTGTATATAGCAATTAAATATTAAAAAGAAAATTGTGTTCTTCACATTTTTCAGATTTTATCATCACAGTCAGAGATGCTGCTGTTGTTCATTTAATTATGTGTAACATTGTATCCTAACCAAAAGCAGTCATGGTTTAATATTTATTTTTTCTATTTTGATGAAATAGAATAAATATTGTAAAACGAATGATCTTTTACTTCCCAGTTTTTCCTCATTGAGTTGTCAATAATGTGACAATAACTCAGACTGGAAGTAATGTTAATGAGAAATGAAATTTCCGACTTTCAGAGGACAGAAGGAGACTGACAGGTGACTCTCAGTGATGTCAGCTGACAGCAGAACCATTCAGTGGACTAACATGAGGATCAGAGTGTTTGCTGAAGAAATACACTAGTTCCTTAATAGTTTGAACATGAAATAATAAAGTGCATGCTGAAAGAAATTGTGCTGGTCTGACCCCCTACTCCTTTCAGGTTGGAGCCTTCTGGAGTCCGATGGTTAAGACCAGGACTGAGGAAGTGTAAGTGTGTTTTAATGTGATTCATAAAAACAAAGCAGCACACATTCATCCATCTTCAAACTATCATATCGCTCATTCACATCTATGATGTCAGGAGTCATCATCAAAGGGTCAATCAATGAACAGATGATGGATCAATAACTGCAGCTGGATTGTGTTTGTTCTCTCCATCAGATTCCTGTCAACTCACAATTGACACAAACACAGTACACACAAACCTCCAACTGTCTGACAACAACAGGAAGGTGACACATGTGGAGGAGGTTCAGTCATATCCTGATCATCCAGACAGATTTGATGTTCGTCCTCAGCTGCTGTGTAGAGATGGTCTGACTGGTCGCTGTTACTGTGAGGTCGAGTGGAGAGGAAAGATTGAGATATCATTGAGTTACAGAAGAATCAGAAGGAAAGGAAACGGCACTGAGTGTGTGTTTGGACTGAATGATCAGTCCTGGAGTCTGTACTGCTCTGATAATGGTCCTTATTCTATCTGGCACAAAAAGATAAAAAAATCTATCTCCTCCTCCTCTGTCTCTAACAGAGTAGCAGTGTATGTGGACTGTCCTGCTGGCACTCTGTCCTTCTACAGAGTCTCCTCTGACACTCTGATCCACCTCCACACCTTCAACACCACATTTACTGAAACTCTTTATCCTGGATTTAGAGTCTGTCCTGGCTCGTCAGTGTCCCTGTGCTGAGTTGAGTGTAAAGAGTGTCTCCTGTTAGAGAAACACTCTGACAGATAGTTCAGTCTGTCTCTTTCACTTAGAAACTTGATCTTTTAAACTGTTCTAAATAATTCCTTGTAAACTTCTTCCTCTTCAGTAATTTAAAGACGGATGCTCCCATTATTTCCCATTATTCCATGATCCACAGGTTGTTTTTCTGTCTTTTTCCACTCAAAGCTTCACAGTGAATATCAGTATGCTGTGTTTGTCTGAAGCTTAGTTCACAACCAGCTCCTCTGCATTTTCAACAAGTCTGAGCTCATTAAAATGAATCCAATGTTTGATTTCTCTTTCTAAATGGGATGTTTCCATCATGACTGAATAAGTGGACATTCAACAGTACTCAGTGTATCAAATATTAAAGACATTCAGCATGTTTCTGTCATCCTATAAAAAAAACAGATCCAAAGACACATAAACTTCCATATTGATCAAATCAATACGTAGAGCTCTGATGTCACTAACATCTCCATGAACTTCTCACTGATGGTGATTTGTGTCCCTCTGTTCGTGATAACATGAACTGCACGATGTCAGTTTGAAGAGCACAAATGACATGAAGTGTTTTTAAATCTGCTTTTTTTAATAGAGATTGTGACGTCATTCCATTAAATCCACAAAGGGTAGGAGTGGCAAGCGGGACTACAGCACGCAGGCATTCACATGATCATCATCATCAACTGATCATTCACATGATCGTCCCATCAAGATGGCGCCGAGTATGGCAGCCTCGTCGTGAGCTCCCCCAAGCAACAGCTGTTTTTTGTGTTTAATTTTAATTTTACTTTTCCTTTGTTTTTTCACGAGTAGCACATGTCTCCTTGTGTACGACCGACAAACTTTACTGGACATAAAAGACGGATTTTCTCATCACTTTCCGGAGTTCAAGTTTTGCAACACGGACCCTCCGTTTGCAGACCCCCCATTCATCTCACCTGAGACGCCTTTGTTCTGGGCCCGCGGAGGCCGCAAACGCCGACGCAGAGGTAGAAGATCTGGCGTTCTGGTTCGCCTGAGATGGCGCACTAACAGACCACCGCTACCCAGTTTATTACTGGCAAATGTGCAGTCTCTGGAGAACAAGCTGTGCGAGCTTCGGGCACGGATCTCATTCCAGCGAGAGATGCGGGACTGCTGCGTGATCTGCCTCACAGAAACCTGGCTATCGGACAAGGTACCGGACTCCGCAATACAACTACCGGGGTTCTCTGTGCACCACGCGGACAGGTCACAGAAGCTTACTGGGAAAAGCAGAGGCGGTGGTGTGTGTTTCATGATCAACAACAGCTGGTGTGATTATGCGAACGTGCACCCGGTCAAATCCTTCTGCTCACCAGACCTGGAGTACCTGATGATTAAGTGCCGGCCGTTCTGGCTACCAAGGGAATTTACAGCAGTGATTATTACGGCTGTTTACATTCCCCCACAAGCCGACACTGACCGAGCACTCAGGGAACTGTACAGTGCGATCAGCAGTGAGGAAACCGCACATCCAGAGGCGGCGTTTATCACGACCGGGGACTTTAACAAAGGAAACCTGAAGAAAGTTTCACCAAAACTACACCAACACATCCATTTCAACACTCGTGGAGACCGGCTACTTGACCACTGCTACACCCCATTCCGGGATGCGTACAAAGCCCTCCCCCGCGCCCCATTCAGCCAATCAGATCACCGCTCCATCCTGCTCCTGCCCGCCTACAGGCAGAAGCTGAAACAGGAAGCTCCAACCCTGAGGGTGGTGCACCGGTGGTCGGCCCAATCAGAGTCTACGCTGCGGGACTGTTTTGATCACGCAGACTGGGAAATGTTTCACGTGGCTGCTAATGACATTGATGAGTACACGGACTCAGTCTGCGGATTCATCAGGAAATGCGTGGAAGATGTCATCCCATCGAGAACATTTAAATCCTTCCCAAATCAAAAACCCTGGATTAACGGAGATGTTCGCACGGCACTGGCGGCACGGAGCTCCGCTTTTGCCTCCGCGAACACATCGGACTACAAACATGCACATTACCAACTCCGGAAGACGATCAAAGCAGCCAAACGTGAGTACAGGGAAAGTCCCTGTACCCAAATCCTCCACCATCTCCTCATTAAACGACTGGCGACCTGTAGCCCTGACCCCCATCGTGAGCAAATGCTTCGAGAAGCTGGTCAGGGACTTCGTTTGCTCTGCGCTACCCAACTCACTGGACCCTCTACAATTCGCATACCGCCACAACAGGTCCACTGATGATGCCATAGCCCTGACACTCCATGCTGCCCTGTCACACCTGAGAAGACAGACACGTATGTGAGAATGCTGTTTGTAGATTACAGCTCAGCATTCAACACCATCATTCCCTCGAAGCTGGACAGGAAACTGCAGGATCTAGGACTGAGCAGCTCCCTCTGCAGCTGGATCCTTAACTTCCTGACTGACAGACGCCAAGTGGTCAGGCTGGGCAGCATCACCTCATCCCCCATCACACTGAACACTGGTGCTCCACAGGGGTGTGTACTGAGCCCTCTCCTGTACTCACTCTACACCTACGACTGCACGGCCACTAGAAACTCCAACATCATTGTGAAGTTTGCGGACGACACTACAGTGGTGGGTCTTATCACCAACAGTGATGAGATGGCCTACAGGGAGGAGGTCAGCGCCCTGACCCACTGGTGTCAAGACAACCATCTCACCCTCGACGTCGCAAAGACAAAGGAGTTGATAGTGGACTTCCGGAGGTGCAGAGAAGTACACACCCCCATCACCATCAACGGCGCTGCTGTGGAGAGAGTGAGCAGCTTCTGCTTCCTTGGTGTACATCTGGCTGAGGATCTTACGTGGTCGGTACACATAAACAAAACAGTGAAGAAGGCGCAACAGCGCCTCTTCTTTCTCAGGAGACTGAAAAGATTTGGCATGAGCCCCCGCATCCTCAGGACCTTCTATCGCTGTGCCATTGAGAGCATCCTCACTGGATGCATCACCACCTGGTACGGCAACAGCACCGCTTACAACTGCAAAGCTCTCCAGAGAGTGGTGCGGTGTGCTGAAAGAATAATTGGAGGTGAGCTTCCCTCCCTCCAGGACATCTACAGGAAGCGGTGCCTGAGGAAAGCGGGGAGGATCATCAAGGACTCCAGTCACCCCAGTCATAAACTCTTCAGACTACTTCCATCAGGAAGGAGGTTCTGCAGCATCCGGTCCCGAACCAGCAGACTGAGAGACAGCTTTTTCCATCAAGCCATCAGACTGCTGAACACGTCATAGACACCTCACCGACATTCAACAACATTATGCACTCCACACTGTATATAAATGCCACTTGTTTTGCACATGTCTCAACTACCAACCTCTGTATATTTTATATATTTTATTTTATTGTTTAATCTATTTAATTTGTAAAATATGTATACACACACACACGTAAAAAAAACAAAACCATATTTAGTATGCACATCCAGTAATGCATACACTTATATTGTACATATATTTATTACTTTCAGATTTAGCCATTCTTATATTTTGCTTGTTTTACATTATTGTATTTTTGCACAACTCTGTTGCTTGTGAAGCTCGCACACAAGATTTTCACTCGCATGTACCGTACCAGTGTACCTGCACATGTGACGTGACAATAAAAGTGATTTGATTTGATTTGAATTGACATGAAAACAGTTACACAGCGATAAAAAGAAACGCAAATAAACACAAGAAGTTGTTGTATTATTAACTGCAATAGCCGGTTGCATGACAGCCACGGGAAGTCGACGGGCAAAGAGAACGTTTTTTATCGGATTACGTCGTAAAAGAGAAGTTGTTTAATCCATGTTTCCAAAGTAACAAAGAGCCGACGGATGGCCTGGATTGCAGACCAAATATAAAGTTCCAGAAAATTCCAGCTCACATGTTAGTCTGCTCTAAGCATTTCCACAAAGGTAAGTCTTCCCTTGTAGTTATTAGGAAATTTAACTTCTGTTGTTCCAGATCAACTGGCGTTTGGATCAACTGGCGTTGGTCGAACAGATGTGTGGCAGTCTTGCGTTTCAGGAGCTGCTACCGACAAACCAGCAAAAAAAACGCCAACTGTGTCATCTGTGACACTTGTGAGGTTATCTCAAACACACTCCTTCAGTCTTGATGCTGTTGAACAACAAAATGTTTAAAAATGTCGTAAGTTTACCTGGTGATATTCTCATGCGCGACGCGATCGCGAAAAACAGCAAACAATTTACACCACGCTAATGTTGTTCACAGGACAGCAGGAGTAAATGATCGGGAGACTCTTGTCTTCATTATCGTTCCCCTCGCACGTTTTATTTCTCCAGTTTCAGCATTTTTGCTGCACAACTAAAGCGTGCAGTTTACTTTGTGTGCACTAACATGGACTCCAGTCAACCAGCGCCACCTCTGGCCAAGTGCCACAGCCTACAGCCAGATCAACTTGTGACACACATGTGCACCACGTTTGAATTAGTTTCATGCACAATACATGTGTACCTTTCAATTGTGTGTTTGTGCGTCATGCAAATAAACCTTTGAAATTAACGAAATGATATCATGTATGTATTATCACCCTACATTTGTACAAATGCCAAATTATATACACAGAGTCATAAGAATCACCACCCTTGTTCATCATGATTTCAATACTTTTGCCCATAAGAAAAATGTTGTGAACAAATATATGTGTCAGGAGTTTTCCTGTTATGCAACTCAGGTCAGAATAAAACGCTCAGACAGGTTACCGTGTACACGGGGAATCTCAGCGAGACTCTCCCCTTCAGCATAAAGAAGTAGTCTTTTATTGAAAGCACATACAGGAAGTGATACAGGAAGAGATAAAATAGCTGCTGCGTGCAGACTGGAGTACAGAGTGTAACTTCCCCATTTAAGAGTCTGCACAAAGTGTGAAAGAGCAAACATAAACATAAAGAGCAAAAGACAAAGTAATAAAATGAAATAATAATAAAAATGCCACAATCCTGAAATCTTCTGACAATATGACACACTAATATTTCACCAGTGTTGTAACATCACATGTCGTTAGCATAGTCTGCCTGTGTCTTTTCTCTGCAAATGAACATTTTAGAGTTGGTTGTTATATACAACCTGTATAAGTGTGGTCAATTTAATAACGATCCATAAGGGCATGGGAGTTACGCTGAATGTACAGCAGTTACACAGTGATCAGTAATAAACAGTCTCCAAAACTTGCATATAATACTCAATTTGTAACCCATCTACTGACTACCACATAGCAGCTGGACCAGTCTCCAATGCAGGTCAGTCCACTGCTGCCACCTGTGGCCAAGTACCATAGCCTACTACAGTGGTTCCCAAAGTGTAATTATAGAAAACATCATCTGACCACATCAGTGTCTAAACTGCGCATCATTGACATGAATAAGCATTATCAGTGAGCACAAGCACTCAAGATGTCAGTGAGCCGAGTAACACGTGTCTGAGGAGACTGAGAGGATGAAGGAGAGACATCCTGCCAGGTCTGACAGCTGATTGGTGTCTTCAGATAACTGCAAACAACCCCACAGGAGGAAGGGCGAGGAAAAGGCAGTTGCCATTGTATTCTTTGTGGTGGTGTCAAAAAGACCAAGAATTTGGATCCCCACAGCATGTCTGTGAAGGTTCTCAGTCATCCAGGTCATCGTAGACGTTTCACCTTGTCTTCAAGCAACTCAAAGAAGTCCAGATGCTTTTCTTTCCAAGCTCCTTGATCCCCACAGCACAAATCATTTTCCTGTGGTATCAGCCTCATGCCAGTTATTGCTCCACCGCTTGGAGGTCCAAATGAACAAACTCTGGATCTGTGGATCAGAGACACCCAACCACATATGCAGCTTTTGATGGGCAACAGCTTAGCGTTAAATCATATTGAATCACATCACTCTTGTTAGTTCGACACGTTTTTCTGATGTCAGGTGTGCAGTGAGATTTGGCCAACATAACATTTGCCATTGTTGAAGTCATTGGAATGAAAGAGTCAAAAGTAGATATTAGCAGATATTGAACCAGAATGTGTCTGCTAGCATAGGGGAGTAAGGGAATAGGTTTTATACTTTTTTTGCTATACCCCCCTTAGTCCTACAAGAAAAATGCCCCCCCCCAAACAATTAAGCAAATACAAGTAATCTGCAATAAATTACAGGTAGTAAGAAAATAAACTACTAAACTGTGCTACGTCCACACCTACACGTGTGTTTTTGAAAACTCTGCTGTTTCGTCCACACGTAAACAGCGTTTCGAATCACCGAAAATGGAGATCTTTTAAAACTCTTTTTTTGCATTTACGCGTGGACGAGGAATAGAGTTCGTCACGCAACGTCAAAGGTATGTGCCTTTTTTCACATCACGCTGTGCGCCACGTTATTGTTTACATGAGATGAACTGCAGAATGGGAGATAGAAACAAACTGTTAATTTGACTATCTTCAGTTTTTACACGCTTACATACACACACGCAGTTACTGTCCCTCCATTTAGAAAGGCAGAGGCGTCATGGTGTAATTATTTTACATGTAGTTGTTTTTTTCCTGTGTAATAATGTTCAACATTGCTATCACTGCATTTTTCAAAAAATGCCTCTCTGTGCAAAATGGGTTTAAAAACATAAACAACTGTGGGATATTGTTTGTCCATGATTTGAACAGCCCACTCCTCCCCACACCGGGAAAACCAATTCTGCAGGGAGACCTACCTTGGCACTTGTGCAGGTGAAGCCAAAGGGAAGATATGCTTCACCATATTTTCAACTCAAATGAAGTTGGTTTGGAATATTCAGCGATGCTTCATCTCCTGCTTTGCGTAAAAGAAGGTACGACCTCTTCTCATGACCCCAGGATGTGAGTGTGTATGCCAGAACACTCTGGAAGGCACACAGAGTCTTTACAGACTGCTAAGGATCAAACCTCTATCAATATGCAATTGATTATAAAACTCCAAGCGTATATGAGTAAATATTTCTAAGCATAAATGACAATCAACCATATAAACCTAACAGCCTCCCCCCCTCACTTTTATGTCTTTTATTCCATCAGAGGTGGTGTCCTGAGTCATTTCAGGTAGCAGCTCGCTTTATGTCTGCAAGTTTTGACTCTTATGATTATTGGTGTAAACTTGTGTTAACGTCAGAGTGCAAAGTTGAGCATTTCCCAGGAGGTGCGATGCACCGAGCACTGAAGTAAAGTCAAGCACCGGTTAAAGTCCCAAAAAAAGTGTTTTGTTGTTTGTTTGTTTTTATCTAACCCTGAAAACAAACTTGGTTAAATTATACAGAAAAGTTTAAATCTTGGGCCCATAAAAGAGGTAAAAGTAACAGAACTCAAAAGCTGACAACAGAAAAATGCTACTAACTCAAACAGACTGACCTACATAAATGAGACAAAGGGGAAACTTAAATACTGGCTGATCAGCTCACTGTTTAGCTCATCAACCATCATCATCATCATCGACTGTGAGCAGCTGCCACTGAGGTAACTGAGAAAACAAAGAAAGATTAAATCAGACATAGATAACAGTATAAACTAAATATGTGAACTTAATTTAGAATACAGTATTATGAGCAAGGGCGTAGATTTGGCATGGACGGAAGGGACGTGTCCCCACCAATATTAAGCTATTACTGAATTGTCCCCACCAATAATTTGATCTCTTCGAGTAAAGAAAATCAAACCCGATAGAAAGACAAAAAACGATCTGTCAACGTCTCATTCACCCAGCGGTGCAGAAAGAGTTAAATTACGTTCTCTACTGGAGTCCTACCTCATGTGACAAATATGGCCAATGTGATTGGCTGTGCCTTTCAGGGAGCTCTGTTTAGTTTTTAGCAGCGGCAAACCTGCGCTGCAAGGACCTGCGAGGAGGAGAGGAGGTTGGCAGCACAAAGGAAGAACCTGGATATAAGTATATTTCAAAGAAACCTGTAAGTCACTTAAAGCCAAATTAACTCATAAAATG
Organism: Oreochromis aureus; assembly: GCF_013358895.1. Taxonomy (NCBI): domain Eukaryota; kingdom Metazoa; phylum Chordata; class Actinopteri; order Cichliformes; family Cichlidae; genus Oreochromis; species Oreochromis aureus. Next base: position 102,539,386 of record NC_052944.1, on the reverse strand, counting down.
TGTCCGTCATAATAACGTTACAGGCTATGCTAGGCTTTGGCCCACATCAGTCTAAAATTGTATGTAACCATAAATAACGTGTTTAGGAAACTAACTGCCCAACAGCAGCACTATTAGTTATCCTAGTCTCCCAGAGTAGCATTTCTAATTTTGATTGAAACTGTCAGAGAAAACGGCAGCCTCGAGCAAGCCAGGATATTAGTTTAGTTTAGAGGCTGTAGAAAATTATATGTCTAATGTTAAAATGTTGGTGACACAATAATTTCATCCTAATGGTACTGACATATTCATAGGGTTGATTTTTGAGGCAAAATGTCATGAGGTAGTCCTGATTTTGCAAATATTCCAGCTTGTAGTGCAGTTTGCACAAATTGTTTTAAAAATGCACTCACACTACAAATATTACTGATGAGTCAAGATCTGCACAAAGTGACAGAAACACTGAAGCAGCTCCACATTTTATTCTTATTGTCATGTATGTGCTATTTGTCAGGTGACAGAAGAACCAACACAAAGCTCAGAGAGTAATGGTGACACAAGATCACAGGTGAAATTGGATGATGACTTGATGGTTCATGACTGTATTTGAAGCACATGTGTGACTGCATGTATTTGGAATGTCTCACTGTTATTTATCAGGTGACAGAGGCAGCTCTGCCATGTTGTAGCTCAGACAGAGGTGAAGAGGCGAGGTCACAGGTGACTGACTGATGATTAGGTGCTATAGATTAACTAGTATTTATTATCATGACAGTTGTTAGGCTGCTGATGTAAATTGATTCATTAGTGTATATTTGACAAAGAATCTGAATTGACATGTCTCACTTTTTATATGGCTCAAATCAATGTGTTATTTTATCGGGTGGTAATATGTCCTAGTGCAGTCAGAGGGGAAGAGCCAGGGCCAAAGGTGAGGCACATCAAGCACATAATAATATTTTTAAATCTGAGGATAAATCTGCGCTTTTGGTCACTCAGACCACATCACTTTCTCCAGAGATGAACTGCTAAACATCAGGCAGTCGTCTCACTATAGTTCTTATCCATTTTTCACAAACCCGGAAAGTTTTTGAGATTTTAGTTGGAGCGCAGCAGCTCTCTGTGGCTCCTGGAGGAGACGTGAGCAGGGGACCCGCTGGTGCACTGGTGAAACTACGTCGGCGAGGATTCTGCACGGCACTCCCTCCATTCACCTCGCGAATCTCCGCTCTCTTCCAAACAAAGTCGACGAATTACTGCTCTTAAACCGGACTAACAAGGACTTTGCACGCTCTGCTGCCCTCTGCTTCACTGAAACCTGGCTCAGTGAGCGTGTCCCAGACGCTGTCTTAAATCTGCCGGGCTTCCAACTTCACCGGGCGGACCGCGAAACGGAGCTCTCAGGAAAACAAAGGGTGGTGGAGTCTGCTTCTACATTAATGAAGGTTGGTGTACTGATGTCACAGTGTTACAGAAACACTGCAGCCCACACTTGGAAAGTCTTTTCATCAATTGTAAACCGTTTTATTCACCGCGGGAGTTTTCTTCCTTCATGCTGGTCGGAGTTTACATCCCTCCTCAGGCCAACGCGAACAACGCACTGTGCGAGCTGGCTGACCAGATCACCACCCTGGAGAGGAAATTCCCGGACTCCTTTACAATTATCCTTGGGGATTTTAACAGAGCAAACCTCAACCACGAACTCCCTAAATACAGACAGCATATAGACTGCCCCACCAGGGACAACATCATACTGGATCACTGTTACACCACTCTAAAAGATGCCTATCGCTCTGTGCCCCGGGCAGCTTTGGGACATTCTGATCACTGCATGGTCCATCTTATTCCAGTTTATAGGCAAAAACTCAAACGTGCCAAGCCTGTAGTCAAAACTGTGAAGAAGTGGACTAACGCAGCAAAGCAGGAACTGCAGGACTGTTTTGACTGCACTGATTGGACTGTTTTTGAAGCTGCATCTGATAACCTGGATGAGCTCACGGACACTGTGACATCATACATCAGTTTTTGTGAAGACGTGTGTGCCAACAAAGACCTTCTGCACATACAACAACAATAAACCATGGTTCACCCCTAAACTCCAACATCTTCGTAAGGCTAAGGAGGACGCCTACAGAAGTGGTGACAGGGCCCTGTACAAGCAAGCCAGGAACACACTGACCAAGGAGATCAAAGCAGCTAAAAGGATCTACTCCCAGAAGCTGGAAGAACGGCTCTCAGCCAACGACCCTGCGTCAGTGTGGAGGGGCCTGCAGGAAATCACCAGCTACAGACGCCCCCCACCCACTGTTGAAGCAAACAAAGACCTGGCCAACGAGCTAAATACATTCTACTGCAGGTTTGAGACGGACAGACTCCCACGCCTCACCCTCCCTCCCCAGAGACACCGCTTCAGACACTGACCCCAACACACCTTCCACCTCTCCCCTTCACCCTCACCCTCTCCAATCCAGTCTCAACGACCACCCCCACCCTCCCCCAATCCAGACTCAACGACCACCACCACCCTTCCCATTTCAGACTCAACGACCACCACCACCCTCTCCAATCCAGACTCAACGACCTCCATCACACCTCCCACCCCCTTTCCTCCTCCCTGAAACTCAGAATACACACTGAGGATGTGAGCCGACTATTCCAGAAACAGAAGCCCAGGAAAGCCCCGGACCAGACGGTGTCTCACCCTCCTGCCTCAAGACCTGTGCTGAACAGCTGGCTCCCATCTTCACTCGCATCTTCAACAGATCCCTGGAGCTGTGTGAAGTTCCATCCTGCTTCAAACGCTCCACCATCATCCCTGTTCCCAAGAAACCCACCATCACAGGACTGAACGACTACAGACCTATCGCCTTGACGTCTGTGGTCATGAAATCCTTCGAACGACTGGTGTTAGCCCATCTGAAGGAGATTACAGGCCACCAGCTGGACCCTCTGCAGTTTGCCTACCGGGCTAACAGGTCGGTGGATGATGCAGTGAATATGGGGCTGCATTACATCCTGCAACACCTCGACCGCCCGGGAACTTATGCCAGGATCCTGTTTGTGGACTTTAGTTCGGCTTTTAACACCATCGTGCCTGAACTTCTCTCTTCCAAACTCTCCCAGCTCAGCGTGTCTCCAGCTACCTGTCAGTGGATCACCAGCTTCCTGACAGACAGAAAGCAACAAGTGAGGCTGGGGAGATCACCTCTGAAACTCGGTCCCTCAGTACTGGTGCCCCTCAAGGATGTGTCCTCTCACCACTACTGTTCTCCTCTACACTAATGACTGCACCTCCAAGAACTCGGCTGTTAAACTCCTAAAGTTTGCAGATGACACCACCGTCATTGGCCTCATTCAGGATGGTGATGAGTCTGCATACCGGCAGGAAGTTGAGCGGCTGGTACTCTGGTGCAGTCAGCACAATCTGGAGCTGAACACTCTTAAAACTGTAGAGATGACAGTGGACTTCAGGAGACATCCCCAACTCTGCCCCCCTCATCATGTCAGACAGCCCTGTGTCGACTGTGAAGATCTTCAAGTTCCTGGGTACCACCATCTCCCAGGACCTGAAGTGGGAGACCAACATCAACTCCATCCTCAAAAAGACCCTGCACAGGATGTACTTCCTGAGGCAAATGGGGAAGTACAGTCTTCCACAGGAGCTGCTGATCCAGTTCTACACTGCAGTCATTGAGTCTGTCCTGTGCTCCTCCATCACAGTCTGGTATGGTGCAGCCACTAAACAGGACAGGAGCAGACTGCAGCGGACTGTACGGGCAGCAGAAAGGATCATCGGTGCCCCCCTGCCCTCCATCCAGGATCTGTACCTCTCAAGAACCAGGAAACGGGCAGGGAAAATCATCACAGACCCCTCACACCCTGGACACAGACTTTTTGACCTGCTGCCCTCTGGCAGACGGTACAGAAGCCTGCAAACCAAGACCACCCGACACAGGAACAGTTTCTTTCCCCTCGCCATCTCCCTCCTAAACAGTTGAACTGTCACACTGCCCCCCACTGCCAGACTGCAACTGCACCTTATGTACATTCTGTAGTATTCATTCCACCTCATTTCATTTCTGTATTTTATGTACATAAGTTTAGTTATTTACAGTTGGTTTACACAGCTTTGTGTATGTATGTGTATGCATGTGTAATGTATATATAGACGTGTGTGTGTGTGTGTGTGTGTGTGTGTGTGTGTGTTTTACATTGCTGTGCTTGATAGCCACCATCTACCGGAACCAAATTCCTTGTATTTGTCTGCACATATACTTGGCCAATAAACACGATTCTGATTCTGATTCTGATTCTGAAAACACATGTACTGAGGCTGAAAGAAGCTTCAGTGCTCTCAGAAGACTAAAAAGATGACTAAGGTCAACAATGACTCACATGAGATTAAACAATGCTGCTGTATGTCATGTCCACCAGGAGAGACTGGACAGTATAGATGTAAAACCAATATGCCAGCAGTTTATCTCAGTTAACGAGAGGAGAAGGCATGTGTTTGGCTCCTTCACATAGTGGGCATTGAGTTGTTGTGTGGGACACCAGTAGTCCATGTCTGTTGCTGTAACAGTAGTTCATGTTTAGAATAAAAAATCCCAGCTCACTGGTTTGATTGGGGCAACAGTGCCTAAAATGTTGCATAATTTTGCTGAGAGATCTTTTACTTTGTGGTAATCTTAGATGAGTAGTTTTATGGACAAAAACCAGCAGGTCATTCAGTGTTCCCTTAGTGCTAATGTATCAGAGATGTTGGTGTACTATAACTGAAGTAATGTTGTTAAGTCATTAAAGTCATATTCTTTTATTGTCATGGCTGTATTTGAAGCTATTTTTATTTTTGTTTGATACCTGATTTATATGGAATATGGCTGAAGTAAACTAAAGTCTAAAATACTTAGTCAGTCATTTGTTTAATAGTAATTTAAAATTATATAATTCACATATAAAACTATGAATTTTCATTTTAAATGGTTTAAAAGCATGTAGAATAGCATATGTAGGCAAGTATATTTCTCCTCTTTTTATTAAGAAGAAAAAACAAAAAGGAAAAAAAAAAGAAACAGGGCAGAGTTCGGTGGTTGAATCATTCATCCCCACCAATGCCAAAAGCAAATCTACGCCCTTGATTATGAGTATGTAAATTAATTCTAAACCATAATCAATTCTTTATTAACCTGTATATTAACTCCTATATTTAAAGAAAGAAAAATATAAATGTCGTGTAATGTGTAAGCCTCCACACTGATGTTTGGTAGATATTACTGCTGTGTGGCTGTAACTTCAGTCATCACAGGAGGAGACGACTCTGACAGTCAGCATCATCATGTCTTGTGTGTTTACTCAAGTTTATAGGTGGTGAATTTTTGGGCAGCACCTTTAAATAGAAACACAATGCATCTGGTCTCAGATGATCATATTAAGTTTAACTGATCATTATAGCAAATATAAAACACTAAACTGTCAGTCTGGAGTTCTGCTTATTGATGCCACCCAGCTGCATCGATGATCAGGTGAGCTGAGGGTCTGAAAGCTTTGTCAGTGACCTGTGAGCCAGTGAAATGTGCACTCTGGTTGGTGGCGTGTGCTCAGCTAAAAAGAAGCTTCAGCAAGCTGTGGTCACTGATTTAGATTTAGTGTCTGTTTGTAAAGCACATGGCAAAGAGGTCAGAGCAGAGGAAGTGCTTCCTCACCTGTCTTCAGGTGAGTGGTCCACCTGACACCTGTGCCACCAAACCATTTCAAACCAGGATTTTTCTCTTTTATCTTGATTGACAATCAACCATATAAACCTAACAGCCTCCTCCCCTCACTTTTATGTCTTTTATTCCATGAGAGGTGGTGTCCTCAGTCATTTCAGGGAGGACATAAGGTCTGTCAAAAAGTCCGGAATCCAGTTACGGGTGGGTGTTGGGATGGTGAGGTCTGTCAGCTTCTTGATCAGCTTGCCTGGGCGGATGGTGTTGAAAGCAGAGCTGTAGTCCAGGAAGAGTATCCTGACATACGTTCTGCTGTTTTCCAGGTGTGGTGTGGTAGCTAATACTGTTGCACCATCCACTGATCAATTGGGGCTGTATGCAAACTGGAGAGGGTCTATAGTGTCAGGGACAATGTGGTGTGAGGGCCACTGGCCTGAAGTCATTCGGGGCGGATAGGTCTGTTTTTTTGGGAACTGGTATAAAGATGGAGGTTTTAAAAATGCGTGGGACTACTGCCTGGGATAGTGACAGGTTGAAGATGTCAGTGTACACACTACAGCTAGTTCTTCCTCACAGGCCTTCAGTACTCTGGGAGGAACTCCTTCGGGTCCCTCAACCTTGTGGGGGGTTCACCTTTCTCAGAGCCTTCAAGACCTGTATGTGTGTAACCAGGAAGACTGTGTCTGTGGGGTCTCAGGGGGTCTTTGACGGTGTGTCTGTAGAACTGTGGTACAGCCAGATATGCACTTATAATTGTGGCAGATGCAGTATAGGTAACTATAATCATGGTTGTCTGGAAACAGAAAACGGTAATACTATAATTAGCAGGGTCAAAGATAACTAAGAGACAACCACATCATCTACTCAGACACAGCAATATTTTACAATGTCCACAAGGGGTCGCCGTAAGACCAGAAGTTGGCTAAATACCACATATCTTCCCAGTTGCTAGTACTAAGGCATGAATGTGGCAAGTTAACAACTAAACAATAAACAACAGAAAAATCTTTTAACCGCGGGATGTAATCATTGGAGGAGATTCTGGCCACTGGTATGAACTGTGCCACAGTCTGGTATGGAAATTGCTACGTTGCTGACCACAAGGCACTGCAGCGGGTGGTGAAAACGCGTCACAGGGACTCTACTTCCCGCCATTGAGGATGTCCACAAGAAGAGATGTCTATGCCGAGCACGCATCATTCTCAGGGACTCCTCTCATCCTGCCAATAAACTCTTCCAGCTCCTCCCCTCCAGGAGGCGCTACAGGAGCCTTCAGACTAAAACCAGCAGGTTTAGGAACAGCTTCTTCCCCACAGCTGTCACTCTACTGAACTCAGTCCCCTGCTGAGCCTTTCCATCCTCACTCACTCTCCATCCACACACCCCTATCCCCCCTTAGTGACCATGATCTTAACTGTCATTCATTCTCAACATTCACCATATGCACACATTGGTTACTGCTATAGTTTAGGACACTGACATAGTGTAGTCTCTGTTATAGTGCGTACACTGTTATCTATTATAGTCTGCTCAGAGAGCTACGCTTCCACTGTGGTAGATATATTCAAAGCAGTCTGTAGATCTGTTTACCTCACACCTCTACATCTGTATATATTTAGCAAATCTGTATGTTTGTTCATAGTACATCTTTATATCTGCCCATCTGTATAGCAGTATAGAACATCTGTATGCTATACAGATCATCTGTATATCTCTACATATGTATACACAGTTCATCTGTGTATTTGGTCTCTCTGTACATAAACTGTTTATAACTATTTCACCATTTACACTACGCTTATCTGTATATATCAGTACATCTATATATTTGCTTAACTTATAATTGCTCTTATTGCACCTACTGCTCTTGCTCTTCTGATTAGATGCAAACTTTATTTTGCTACCCTGTATTTATTCATGTGTGATTACAGTAAAGTGGAATCATATCCTATCTTAACAGAATTGTGGACAAGAATATGTTTGAGATGCCTCTGAGGATGTTTAGTAAGAAAAAAACATTTCATCATAAATATTAAGGTGCTCTACTGGAGTGAAGCAACTGGAAAGCTGCACAAGCAGAAATGAACGTTCACTTTTCAGCAACTATTATAGTGGAGCCTGAAGCAGCAACATAAGCATATTTTATACTTTTTCACAATTCTAAGCTGTTTTTTAGGAATCATATCATGAGATTGGTGTGGCTGGGGAGGTGTGAGAATGCATCTGGAAACAGAAATAAAATTGCCTAATACAGGGGTGGGGAACTCCAGGTCTCAAGGGCCGGTCTCCTGCAGGATTTAGATGTGTCCTTGATCCATTAAAGCTGATTTAAATTGCTAAATTACCTTCTAATGGTGGGTGTGCGTGTATGCGTCCTGGTCGGCTGTCTGCGGCCCGGGACGGTGACACTACCCCTCAACATGTCTTGCAGTTCTCCAGAGGCCTAAAAATAAACTAATGATTTGATTCAGGTGTGTTCACCAGGGTGAGATCTAAAACCTGCAGGAGACCGGCCCTTGAGGCATGTAGTTCCCCACCCCTGGCCTAATATATCTAGGACACAATTTAAACCTTTACAAACTTAATTACGATTATGTTGTCTGAGAACTAACACAGAGCAGAAAACGTACTTTGTGATTGAGCTAATTTTTTATTATTCCTCCACAGACAGCAAACAGCAACAGGAGTGCTCAGAGGTTCCCAGTGGTCAGTCTGCCCAGCAGCATCAAACACAGCTGGACTCCATATTTATGGTCTGTACATGTACAACAACTACTTTACATCTATTCTGTTCACATTCATCTCCATGCTGCTCTTTGTAGACCAGTGGATTTTCAGTGTGTCCAACATAGATCAGATGTTTGGCTCTGTGATTTCAGTCTGATTGGCTCATTCATAAATTATTCTGCTTCAGCTGCTGGAGGACAACATCATCACTTTTGTGAAGAATGAGCTGAAGAAGATTCAAAAGGTTCAGAGTCCAGATTACCCAGAGTGGGAGGATGATGAGCAGAGGAGCAGCAGCAGAGAGGCATTTGTGAAGATCACAGTGAACTTCCTGAGGAGAATGAAGGAGGAAGAGCCGACCGACTGCAGAGCAGGAAGAGGATTTTTGTAAAAAGATTTAACTTTCTGTGTCATGGCACTTGGTCTTCGACCCATTCTTTCTATCTTTCTGGACTTTACTGGGTTATTGAAATATGCTATGAGGCTAGTTTCATGGTTATGTTTACATCATGTATAACGTATGCAACAGCTGAATCTTTTATTAAACAAATATTGAACAAGTTCTCACAATCACCTCTTTACAATGGACTATAATGTTTAAATGATTTGTATAATAAACCATAACAGGACATTTCACATATCTGTAGTAACAAAATAACAGCCGGTCTAAAAAATGTCTTTCTGAAAACACTGCACGTCTTTAATGTGCTGCTTGCTTGTGACGTCTTGATGTTGTTAAATACAATAAATGAAAAATACATGTACAACACATTATGCTTCTGCTGTGAGGTCCTGCTATTAATCACTGGACAGCTGGACAGTTATGTTTACAAATATTATTGTATTGCATTTTGTGGAGTCAACATTTGTTAGCAAGTACACCAGTATGATTACAATAGCGCTATGCACTTTCCTGATGGGCAGTGTTCTCAGAAAGAAATTTTCAGACCGGCTTTTATTTTTTTGTTATTACTTATATATGACATTCCATCGGGAAGAGATGATTGTGAGAACTTGTTCATTATTCGTTCAATAAACAATTCAGCTGTTACACTTTTCAGTATCTGTTTGTATTTCGTGGAATCAACATTTGTGTGCGAGTACACAAAAATCAGTACGGTTATTGCAAAAGTACCAAAAATAAACAAAGCCTTCTCACAACTGTACAATAAAACTGTTACAGCCTCATTTTGTTTTTGCACTAATTGAAAATATTTTAATCACAATAATACAACCTGATGTGTAAATATTGGGATGACCACTAGATGGCTTCAGATCTCCATAAAATAAAAATTAGCAGAAACATGAGATGTGCTTGTTTCTACACAAATAAATAAAACAAAGCATTTTAATTATGACATGAAAAAGAAAATACTCTAAAGTAGTTATTAACGCTTACTACACTGACCTATTATTGCTCTTGTATATTACAGATTAGTATGAAGCAATTGCGAGAGTTTTTACTGAGACCATAAAACTACATCTCCCTGATGATGACGACCATGACGACAATGATAAAGATGATGGCGAGCGCTTCACCAGATCTCAAACTGCGTGTGTTTCTTGAAGGCTGCTCTGATGATGATGATGACGACCATGATGATAATGACGATGGTGATGATGGCGAGCGCTTCACCAGATCTCAAACTGCGTGTGTTTCTTGAAGGCTGCTCTGTGCACGATGTTGTTGCTGAAGAGTCTAGAAAGAAACCAAAGCAGAGAGAGCAGACGTCATTCACACAGAACAACATGAATCCATGTGAGCTCAGGCTGTGAATGATTCCTCTGAGAGTCTGAGAAGAAACTCCTTCACTCATGGTGACTGATTCATGTTGGCTCACCGCACAGAGTGGATGGAGGGGTTGATGGAGAGCAGCTGGAGTAACACATCAGTCGAAGCATCAGTGATCTGATTGTGACTCAGACTGTAACACAAACACAACATGTGGCTCTAACTGATCGCTGCACATTATATTACTGTAGTGTGTGTGAACAGGCTGATGGGTATTGGTGCCTCCCAGAGAAGGATCAGTGTGTGACACTCACTCTAGGACTTGGACTTTGTGCAGATGTGTGATGAGAGGGAGCAGCAGCTGGTCAGTGAGCTGACAGTGACTGAGGTCCAGCTCTGTCAGCCCTTCACATGAGTCCAGCATCTGGACCAAAGCCCCACAGACCCTCTGATCCAGCTTGCTGTGACTGAGATCCAGCTCTCCACCCAGGGCTGTACACAGGGACACCGCCCGCCTCACTGTGTCCCTCTCACTGTTCACAGGAACCAGAGACAGCAGCTGGAGGAGGACAGTTTTACTGACTCTAAACAGGACAAACAGAGAAACTGTCAAGATGCATCAACACCAGTGTGAACAAGGTTCTCTCTGGTTCAGACTCTTCGGTGGTCTTTCCCACCTGAGGCGGACCCTGTGGAGGACAGGAAACAGCAGGTCCAGCACGCTGTCCTCCACCTCACAGTCCCGCAGGTCCAGCTGTGTGTCCCGGCTGCTGTGTGTCAGGATGGTGGAGACGGCCCTGCAGTCATCAGCAGTCAGACTCAGAGGCTCAGTCTGATCCTCCTCTGGTAGCTCCACACAGGAGGAGCAGGACAGATCCAAGCTGTGCCGCAGAGTCCTCAGCAGGCCTGACGCTGCCTCCTGCTGGACGTCACAGGCAGCACAGCAGTGGATGAACCTCAGCAGCTGGTTCCTGTCAACACTGGAAAGAAACGCATGGAGACAGAAAAACTAAAATTATAGATGCTGCAAATAAACTGCTAGCTTCAATAAAATGTGTTGATCTTTAAAACTAAAGGATTTCAAGAACAGCATCTATGAACTAGCAGCAGATACATTATTGTAATTAGATGTTGGATTTATACACAGCACTCATGTTATTAAGACAAAGTCACACTGAGCCCAGTTTCACTGCTTGGGCTGATTGTGCAGGTGGATGTTAACAGATAACATCTTTACATGAATAAGGACTCGGTTTATCCGGCAACTGTGTTGTTCATAATTTAATGCATTTATCAGATTAAAGGCATCATTTGTCAGCAGTGATGAAGAGTCAATGTCTCCTTTGTGTCCAGGAAGGCACAGAAACACAGCGTGTAGCAGATTATTTTAATGGGTCCAGTTCAAATGTGTCTGCAGACAAACTTGTAAATTTCCAGCCTTCAGCTTATCGTTTGAGCAACTGATAAAAGCCCAGGAGGTGTAATGACAACACTTTATAATAACTATAATTAATACAATCTAAATTGTTAATTAGACCAATTTTAATTCACTAAGATTAAAATGACAATAATGCTGATGATACCAACTGATACCATTTGGTAAAACCACAAATGAGACACACAAATCAGAAGCAACAAGTCAGAGGCTGCAGTTTGGGAAACACTGAAGATCACCAGAAATGTTTGGGCCTCATTTGTAAACTTCACCGAAATTATTTCCAATAATATATTTTTAAATAATTATCTGTATAATTAATGAGGAATTGCAAAGCTGACATTTGTAAACTTTGTAAATAATTCATGAATATTGTGTATGACATCTAAAAACAGGACGGCTAATGCTAAGCTGCAGCGTGTTCAGTGAGAAGTCGGCCCTTGGGTGTAAATAAAAAAAAATATAAAACTTTTCATTAGTCTGAATTTCTTTTGTTGCTTAGTAAAGTTTGTGTTGGATTAAAATACAACAAACGGCTCTCACTGTTGCCATGACAGCGGGCTAATGCTAAAGAAAAGCTTGTGTAATGACAAGCTTTTCTTTAGAGACTAAACAACAGTCGGGGCACCTGTGATGAAACCCTCAATGATAAATAGTGAAATAAACATCTGGTCATCATTAAAGAACACATACTATAGTGATAACATGTTGTTTGTGTCATCAGAGTGTATTTATCCTCTCTTTCCAACTATTATATATATAAGATATGAACCTTCAACTTGTTTAACTTGTTCATACATGTCGCCACTATGAGCACCACTATCAGCCGCTCTGGAATTCTTTTCCAGGAAAACTGAACTCATAGCCATCTGTTCAAACCAGCTTACTGTCTGTAAACATGAATGACGACTCCAGTTACTGTTTAATCCTGTTTACTGTTCCGTGTTTGTTATGGTGACCCTGGGTTTTTAGACAGGCGCCCACTAATAAAATGTGTTGTTATTATTACTGGTCTACCTTTAAATTATGTTCACTCTGCCTGCTGTTTGAAAATTTCCTTATAGTTTCTTGTTCAACTGTTCATATAATCTTTTCCACACTAACAGTAAAATGTTAGCTTGTTTTTGAAGCAATGTAATTATGTTACAATAAAGTGTGTTGTTCAGCAATCACACAGGTGCAGCACAGAGAAACGAGCTCTAATATCTGACCTGAGATGAGAAACGTTGTCCAGCATGAGGAGGATGGACTCTACTCCCCCTGCTGGTATGGAGGTCCACAGCAGGTTCAGTCTGACTCCGTCTCCATGTTTGAGGACGAAGATCAGAGCAGCACAGTCCACTGAGTCCAGCTTTCTGCAGCTCAGGTTGATCACATGACCGAGTGACCTCAGCAAACTGGGTACAGCGTGACTGCTGTGAGCTCTGTAGAGCTCTCTGATGGAGCTCATCACAAAGCTGGGACTGGGCCTGAAAACAAACAGTTTATTTCCAACTTTGTTTAAAGGATCCATAAAGTGCTGATTAAAGATGAGACAGCATTTCAAATCCTCCTGATTAAACAGCAGAAACTGTGTAAAAGATCAAACTACATTCAGCACCTTTTAAACACAATCCTGTCCAGAAAGGGAAGCAGACGTGTGGTTTCCTCCTGTAAGAACAGGTTCTTCCTCAGGTTCACAGTGATGGTCTGAGCTGACGGCTGCTGCAGCAGATAGTGAAGAAGCTCCCAGCTCAGACAGCAGGAGGTCAGGTCTCCACCAACCTTACTCAAGAAGGACAACGTCAAGTCCTTGTCCTGGGTTTCATGGAGGAGAGACAGAAGCTGCTGGAAGCTCTCTTCACTCAGTCTGCAGAGATCATGAATATAAAACAAGCTTTAAAGTAAAAATCTACATTTTATTTGTCCTGTGATGTTCAGAAAGACATTTACTTGACTGTTAGGGGACCATCATGGAGCAGCAGTGTAATCAGACCCTGAGCAGGGATGCAGGTCTCAGTCAGGTCTAACCGTCCAACGGTCCAGTATCTCAGCAGGGAAGCCAAACTACTGACAGCCCTCAACAATACTCTGTGTGATGGTCGGGCTTTCTTAGGCACAAGAGAAAGCTCTTCAACAGCTAGCCGACAGGCCGCTCTGCCTCTTCTTACCCACTGAGACAGCAGCAAGGACATGTCGATGGAAAGCCTGAAGATCGAAGAGACAAAAGAGCAGAAATGATGAACACCAAGAACTAAAGATTCAAATATTAATGGTGTTAGAAGAGCAAGAGAGAGTCATGGTTTCACTTCCTGCCTCAGACTGTGTAGTTGTGTTGTGTGTCTGAAGAGCAGAGCGCCTCCTCTGGCAGACATCTTGCTGGGTGTGAGGATGAGATCCACTTTAGAGCCACACAGTTTGAGAACTCTCCCCACAGACCAGCAGCTTTTCCTGTGTAACTCTCCTGTTAGCAGCAGCTGGAAGCCCAGCAGCTGCAGCAGAGACTCCAGCTGCTGGGCCTCCTCTCTGGATCTTACAGACATGGATGTGCACACACTCTGGAAGAGCTCTGGATCACAGCTGGAACACAGTGAAGATGGGATCAGAGAACATGCTGGAAACGTTCTGCAAATGAAATCATCATGTCTTATTTACCTGAGCTGTGAGATATAAGGCAGACACTGCAGCAAAGTCCTCACTTCACTCTCTTCATGTGAGCAGTCTCTCAGCTCCACTTGTTTCTTCTCTGGTTGGAGTTTCAGCACCTCCAGGAGGATGGAGGTCTTTCTCTCTGAGAGATCTATGAACCAGACTGCAGGAGCTGACTGGAAAACTGACTGTAATGATGGAAGGACACTCAGACCTGTTTTAGTCTCAGAGTCCTTCATATGGGAGTACAGATCCAACAGGAAGTCAAGACGATATAGCTTCAGATCATCATCATCATCTTCATCCATGTGTCTCTCATGAAGAGGGAATGTTTGATATCTGCACACTGATGCTAACAGCTCCAGGATCTTCTCTCCTGTCTGCTGCTCTCTCTCTGCTGCTGCACAGAACAGACTCACAAAGATCCTGATTTCACCATCTTGAGTCTCAAAATAAACACTGGAACAATAAGAAGGAAACATTTAGTGATGATTTGATGTGAGCTGCATAAAAACAGCCACACACTGCTGATGCACTTGTCCATGTGTGTCCTGTATATAATGAAAGTCCATTTTAAAGCCATCTTCCATCAGCGCAGCTGAGCATAGTATTTAGACTGTTACTGACTCACAAGCAGTGCTGGGAAGGTAAGTTTTCAAATGTATTCCACCACAGATTACAGGTTACATGCCCCAAAATGTATTTTGTAACATATTCTGAATACTTTGGATTACAAAATATATTATTGTGCTTTTTACAACAACATTAATGTCCCATTGCTGTGTGATTTATTACTATTACTGAAGGTTACTCGCCATACCAATACCAACTAGATTTGAAATTTATTTCAAACCTAAAACCTTTAGTAAACAATTAAACCAGGGGTCGGCAACCCTAGGCACGCGTGCCAACGGGTTAACTGATGGCACGCACGACCATAGCTGGACAGGCCATCGGGCATTTGCTCGGTGGCCCGATGATTTTTTTTTTTTTTTTTTTGGGTGGCCAGGCGCCAGACGCTGGTCGGTGTGTAAAAATAACTCAGTTGTTTGGTGGAGGCCAGCAGGTGGATGAGGGAAGGGGAGGCAGGAGGAGCAGAGACCCGAGGCAGCCGCCGGTCGGAGCGTCAGGTGAACTAAACTTCAGGTAAGAAGTTATGGCCTGCAGTCTATCTGGGTCAGATATAAACCAAGTTTAGGTGGAGTTTATTTTCGTTGTGCTGACTTTTTACAGTCAGTTACAATAACTCGTACTGCGTACTAGCTAGCATGACGGAATTTATATACTGCTGGGCGGGTGCTATGATTTTATTGATAGTGAACTTTATTTTATTCATAAGGTTAATTATTAGAGTTGCCAACCGTCCCGTACAAACAGAATCGTCCCGCATTCAGAGAAATTATTACGCGTTTCGTGTTGAGCTGAGAAGGAACACAGTTTGTCCCGGACTTCAGCCAGGATGAAAAAAGACACAAAGCTGGAGTTATTGTGTCTTTGCTGCACAGCTGCATCTTCTTCTCCTCTCATTCTCTCCCCTCTCTCTCCTGTTGCTACTTCAATCATGAAACTGATCAATGATCAGCTGATCAGCTTTTCTCTCTTGTTTGTTTATCGCCCACTTTGCGCCACAAAAAGGAAACCGCCGGATGTCGCGTTAAACAACAGCAGCACGTTTAAGCTTGATCAGCTGTTGTTAGAATTTATTTAATATTAATTTCTAGTATCAGCTGATGTTTGCTGGAGCCACAGCTGTAAAGCTGCTGGTCATGATGGTTTGTTTATCTGGTGAGAGGGAAACATGCAGATGAAACCAGGAGATGTCCTTACTAAATCATCAGAGCTGAACAGGTGATGGAGAAACAGGTTTACCTTTTAGGTGACATGGATGAGTTGAAGGGAAGTTATGAACTGTTTCTGAGAGACAAATAACACCAGGATCCTTTTCTAAGTAGCTGACAGCTGGTAACTGTGCAGGGGCGGATCTAGCCAAGTTTTGCCAGGGGGCCAGATAGGGCATTAACAGGGAAAGGGGGGCACAAAGAAATACTTTCTTATTCTCATTTAAAATGTCTGGCTGTTATTAAATAATTATCTAAAGCTTACAACCAAAGTTTTTATCTGACGTAAAATGAATAGAAATCACACATTTACCAACAAGACAGTGTACATCACTGTCACAACAGCGTTTGTTTTCATTCAAAGGCTTTATGGCTTTAATATCTGGGGGGCCGGTCTTTAGTCAAAATGCATCCATAGACTCGAGACACAATGCATTTTTGGGACTTTCAGGTGTATGGACCAATGTTTTATTTTCTGATCAAACCAGAAATCTTTAATGAGCAGCTAGATTTGTCTCACATTAACTGGCTGAGTTAATGCCAGTTAATGCGACATCGAAGCAGCTGGAATCTACAGCTGTGCATGTTCATGGAGCTTGCATTTTCACCTGCTGGACATCACTACCTGACAAGTTTAACTGTCTTCAGAACATTGCAGAGGCCTTATTGACAGTATTTGGCTCTACATATCTGTGTGAGCAGATTTTCTCTCACATGAGTGTCCTCAGGTAGCCATCTGAATGCTGGACACTCGGAGACCTGTGTCTCTGAGTGGGAGACCAGAGATCACATTAACATGTGTGTCTCTGTATTAACAAACATACCATATTGGCCCAGTTTATTTTTCTTATCATTGTTGTGAGGAGACCATAAATAGCATTTGTATTTTCTGTTGTACAGTTCATTTGCTGTTATGGAGTTCTTGTTATGAATAAAAAGTGTCTTTTTTTTGTTTCAAAATAGCTGATAACTATTCGCTGATAGCTGCCAACATCTGCAAACAAATATAATTCTATAAAGTTGTTCTATATAATGTGTAACTGTTCATATAGAGCGTTATTAAATTTATTGCTAATGCAATCATATGGCGCACTGACTTCTGAGGAAATTTTAAATGGCACTCGCCATCAAAAAGGTTGCCTACCCCTGAATTAAACAAATAAGAGTAAAAATGCAAGAATTTACTTCAGGGTTCGTACGCCTTTTTCAGGATCAAATTCAAGCACTTTTTGAGCACTTTCAAGGTCCCTTTTCAAGCTTTTCCAGCACATCCCCCCCCACCCCTAAAAAAAAAAAAAAAAAAATGCTTGTTTCAATGCGCATCATCTCAGTAAGACCATGTGAAAACTAAAACAAATCAGGGTGAACTTAAACATCTTTGTTCCCCTTTTGTTAAGACATAGAAAAACGCACCACACAAAAATACTGTAAAAGGAAACGGTCGCCTTATACACATAGTGTATAAACTCAAAATGCACATTTCACTTAAAAATTAAGATGTGAAAATGTGAACAAATCAAGTTGTTAGATATTCTTCTCCTGTTGAAAAAAACAAACAAAAAAAGAAATAAATAAGTCTTCTCATCAGATATTGATGCTTCTTTGCTGTGTGACAAGAAATAGGAGACAGGTGTTTGTTTGTTTGTTTTTTAAGTTAATTCCCAATAAAACTGTTTTATTGCTAACTATATTGTTGTCTGTATTATTGCTGAAGTCCTAAATGATCAGCTTTAAAGTGTTTGTGCTAATAACATCATGTACAGTCAGACAGGCATAGAGAACAGCACTGACTGAGAGGCTTTGAACAGATCACATAGTTCAATTCAACATATAAGACTTTAAGAATGCACAAGCATCTACTTAAAATCTATTTAATTTATCATCTGTGATATTATTATGTACAATTCTAATGTATTTTGTTCATCTGCCTTAAATAAACAGGCAGCCTCAAAGTATGAAATATTCATATACAAATACACATAAATGTGTGTACTGTCTGAGTGGCTGATAGTGTCCCACAGGCCTCAGTGTGAGCTTGAAGCCATTTATAATGTTTAAGTAGTTTAATGTGCAGGTGCTGATGATAAACACATTTTGAATGAACGCCGGGGAACTTTGGTAGCACAGAAACAAGAGGCTATTCTTTGTGACCATATTATCATTGTTTCACCCAAAGGCACCAAGTTAATACTCAAAAAAGCTGCAGCAATACACATAAATATAAAAAGTACTTGGTGACAACTTTGCTTTTAGCCGTAAACCCTCTGGGGTATAATTGGCCGTTTTTGACTACTTTTGATTTGGCCTCATATTTCACCTTTAAAAACTGTTTATCTTGCCAATCTGTTATTTACTCATTTTGACATAATATATCAGCACAATTTATCTAAATTCAGACAAAATTTAAAATATGAGTAGAAAGTTTTGACTGTAAAAACCACAAGCATGTTTAATGAATCATTTTCATAACTTGAAATGCAAATAGAAATTGTACATTTTTTAAAAATATGCACAAGTTTTGCAAACAAAAGAGTTATATGGTACTATTTACCTAAAAATGCAGCCAAGGCTCAGACGTTTTTCATATAACCATTTCAAACTATTTACAGAACAATCAGGTGTGCTGCATCAAATAAGAAGGCACACAAATTATTTATGCAACTCCAAAAAATAGTTTGTGTCCACTATAAGACAGAGGAGAACAGCACAGGGATAAACCTGCAGGTCTGACAGCAGGTGTGTCACTCAGCGTTTGGTGGCTTTAAGGCAGCAACTGTGACGTTCACTAGTAGAACTGACACACAAAACAAAACGACTACACTACACACTAACTACGCAAGACAACACACTAACTTGAGACTCCAAACACGGTAAACGTCACAAATCTCTCACGCATCAAAACTCTCTCTCTCTCTCTCTCTCACTCACTCCTAAAACTTCCGCCTCTTCCCAACAACCAAATGCCACATGTTGCCATATCATTTTTTGATTGGTCGACATCAAGGTTATTATCGTTAACGAAAACTAACGAAATAACGAAAACTAGAAGTGAAAAAACATTTTCGTTAACGGAAATAAAAATAAAAACAAAAAAAGGAAAACTAACTAAAACTGTAATGAGTGTTCACAAAACTAACTAAAATTAACTGAATTTATTGCAAAAATACGTTTAGTTTTCGTTGATGTGTGCGTGTCATACAATAGTCAAGGGTGAAAATGAAGTTTAGTTTCCAGGTTTTTTTCTTGCTGTGTCTCATTATGCCAGCAGGTGGCAGTACGTTAGTCGAGTCGTCTGTGTCGCTGCTCCGTCCACGCGCAGAATCATGTCAGGAAAAGTCTGGAGAAAGCACCAGCTTCCAATTTGGGATTACTTTGAATATGACTGTGTTTTGGATAAAGCAAGTGTCTTGTAGTGGAAAGAGACAAATTATGAGGGACATTTCTAAAGGGAAAAAAATCCCACAAACCTTAAAGTGCACTTGAAAAGCTCACACAAGAAGGCTAACCTAGCTTACCTGGAGAAGGTAAGGGAGCACGCCCAACCCTCATCCCCAGAAACAGAAGCTAACCCCAGGCAAGGCAGCGTGATGCATCCCGAGACAACAGGACTGGGATATCTACATAACTGTGTGAGTCAATTGCCTTAACACCCGGTGCTGCAAGAGTTAATAGTCTCATTGGGGCCAAGATATACATTTTATAGTTGCCTGGTATCAATGGTTGTTCATCTGCCTTTATTTATTTATTTAAAGAACCCATAGGTGGGAATGTGAGTTGTCTGTCTCTGCGTGTTAACCCTGTGACAGACAGGCGACCTGTCCAGGGTGCAGGGTATGGTAGCTGGAATAGCAACATACCCAAGGATAAGCAGAAGAGAATGACTGATATGATGAAACTGGGATTTTGTTACACTTTATTGCAAACACAACTAAAACTATAACTGAAACTAATCAAAACTAAACTGAAACTAAGGATTTTCCAAAAAATAAAAACTAAACTAAACTAGCAAACAATTGGTAAAAACTAATTAAAACTAATATAAAATTGAAAATCTGAAGTCAAAACGAAATAAAAATAAAAACTAATGAAAATTGCAAAACTATTAAAACCCTGGTCGACATGGTACATTTGTCCACCAATAGGGAAGGAGTGTTTTTTTTTTTTTTTTTTTCCACTCACAAGCAAAGCGTGTTTGCTAGCGCTCTCCTTAGAAAACACCGTCTTAACCGTTTCTTCCCAGAGTAAACGCCACTGTTGTATTCAGAAAACAAACATCGGTTTTACGTGGTCTATCAACACAGTTTAAACACTGGTATATAGTTTGAAGTCCGCACGTTCAACCCAAGTTGAAATGTTGACTCTGGGTCCGTCGACCCCAGAGGGTTAATCAGAAAGCCTTAAGTTGGCTAGTTATGTATCGGGCTAATGTTTAAAGCTTTCACTTGAGTAAATCAACTCATTACTGCTAAGTAATGTTAGCTAAGTTCACAGCATATTCCGTAATAGCGCTGCCACACTGCATCACACTCAGTGCATTTCAATCATTTCTCCAGCAAGTTTGATAGCTAGCAAAATAATAATCATAATTTTAAAAAAATAGCATGTGTAACGTATGCGTACTGGAAAATTATTTACTAGGACTCAACTATCATGCGACTGTCATTTTCCATCAAACACTCATTAAAACAGCGACCTGCAGGTATGTTAGCGCACTCATCACTGACTGGCCGAGGTCACACGTTGAAACAGACGCAAGGCAGCCCAGGCGGGGAAATTTTGCTTTTACATTTTGCGACTCATTTTATTTCTCTATCTGATAAGAAAACTATTCAATCAGATAGTTATTTGTGGTGAATGAAATACAGTTACATTTTTAAGCACCACATCTGAAATTCAAGCACTTTTCAAACCTTGAAAAGCCAATATTAAAATTCAAGCACTTTTCAAACCTTGAAAAGCCAAGATTAAAATTCAAGCATTTTCAAGGATTTCAAGCATCCGTACGAACCCTGTTACTTGTAGCAATAAAATAATCTACTAACTCTTTTACGCTCCGTTCACACCTAGACGGGTAAACTCAGCTTTTTCTATGTGTATGGGACTTTCGTTCACACTTAAACGGCATTTTGAATCACCGAAAACTGAGATTTTTAAAAACAAAATTTTGCATTCACATGGACGAGGAATACAGAGATCCTTACGCAATGTCAAAGGTGTGCGCCTTTTTTCACGTCACGCTGTGCGACACGTTATTGTTTACATGAGATTAATTTCTACAATGGTGGACAGAGACAAAATACAGTTGCTGTTAATCTTACTATCTGCAGTTTTTACACGCTTACACACGCAGTTACTGTCCCCCCATTTAGAAAGGCAGAGGTGTCATTATTTTATGTGTAAAGCGGTCCATTGTTTATCGCAGGTGTTACATTCTAAAAATAACCAGCCATAGGTGTAATCTGTACAGTAGTCAGCTTCATTTTTTAAAGTTATTATAGATGTTTGAAGGCTGTAAATAACCTCACTACACACTTTAGACACTTTTCTCAGACAGGTATGAACATTTTTACTCTTTTCTCTCTTAATAATAATAAATAATAATAATAATAATAATAAT